>NC_051182.1:99741283-99901282 GCF_013339695.2 Rhipicephalus sanguineus | reverse complement strand
TGATATAGATGGTAGCTTCTAGTATTGAATCCTCGGTGGATGTGCGCAGCATTTTTTACGCTGAAGCTTTCAGCGAGCATTACCTTGGGGTGTTTTCAGTACTCGCTGTTTGCCAGCGCGTGTTTTTTCGTGGTTTGAACGATCCAGGAACATGAACGGCGCATTGCTCGCGTGCTTTATCGCGCACCGGCAACATGTTGAGATGTTGAGGCGATGTCACTGCGGCGCACGCTACAGCTGAACTCTTTGAGTACGCCGTTTTAAACTCTCAACGAAAATACATTTCACACAACGTTGCAATGCTTGAATATTGTAGTGTGCGTTAAACAATTGCACAAAAAAACGTTGAAAGCAGTTTTAACACGTCCTATTTTTCAAGTACAAACAGCGAAGCCTGGCCACTGTGTACAAGCCAGCATACACTCGCAAACGCTGCACTCGGGTCACTCTGCGCTAGTACGGTGCGCTCACTCCTGTGTTGTGACGCATTCGTAACACCAACGGCCAGTGCAAGAATGACATCACAGGCAAGTGTTTCTTCGGTTATTGAACGCATCAGATTTTAGGTCACCAAACGCGATAGTATCGCCTTTCGCGATCGTTTGAGAAGGTGGGCCCAAGTGTCGAGAATGGAGAATCAGACGCTCTTAGATATTTCTTTTTCCTATAAACTGTGGTGCGTGGAGTGACCCCTTGCGTCTCCAGCCACACGGGGGTGTCTGATGCAAGGTGTGCCCGGTGTTGTTTGTTTTTTTTTTCTTCCACATCACGAGTGGGTACAGAAAAGTGCCACTTTTCCGTACGAGTCTCAAGGGCAGTTTTCAAAGTGAAAGAAAATTAGTAGCATTGCGTGATAGAAAACACACTCAGGCTCCTCCGAGATTTGCTTACCACCAGCGGTACATGGTGTATATAAATAGCTCGCCGTTATTTCGCCACCGCATACATGGCGTGTGGTTGAGTTGGCGCGCTGGGGAGAGGGGTTGCTGGTTCGAATCCGCGGTCGGGTACTTCAGAACTTTTTCCTTCTGCTTTGTTTTTCTTTGTGCCTTTTTTATATATATACATACATATACATATGCGGGGCATGACAGCGACGGCAAAAATCAGCCGAGAGTGTCCATATAACCGCTCTCGCAATAAAATAACTTCACACCCAATATGGCCGGTAACCTTCTAAACATCCCAAACAGCCTCCGGGAAGAAATTCTACAAGCCTTACATGATGAACACACCGCTGGACAGATCGATTTCGCTCATACAATCCAAGAGCGGTAACAATGCCCCGCATCTCCGCGAAGTTGCGCGCTACGTTGAGTTGTCGTGACTGTCAGCGACGGCAAAGACAATCGCCAAGATCAGCTGGATTCCTGCAGCTAATTTACCCCCCCCCCCCCCGCCAGGACCACACCAGCAGATCTGCACGGACCGGCTTGGCACCTTCCGCACATCAACGTCCAGTAACAAGTGGATTGTAGCGGCGACCGATAACCTCACCCAAAAACGTCGAAGCAAACAAAGGCCCTACCGAACACCGCAACAGTAGAAGTCGCCAGAAATTTTTCTTGAATGAATTGTCCATGGTTACGGCACGCCTGAGGTGCCCATAACATGCAAGCGAACAACAAGCAGATTCATGGTGTAGCTGACTACAAGGCCATCCTACATTATAGGCATACGAAACTGCGTGTCATCTTATAAGAACAGAGCGTTGAGCGAATTGGTAATCCATTGCGACGGGCATTCGCCAAAAAGCCAGGGACAAGAAAAGAAGAAAAAAACACTAGACAGACGCAGACCTTCGCTTGTCTCGTGTTTTTTTTCTTGTCCCTAGCTTTTATGAAAATGCCCTTCGCAATGCGTATCATCCGCAAATAATCGACATCAGAGAACGCCACAACAAGACCATTGCCGACATGTACTTCAACGCAAAGCACAAGACCTGGGAGATCATTCCACCTACGCGGTCTTCTTCTGTAACGCGACAATGCTGGAAACCGCCAAAATGACACAATTAAGGCTCGTCCACGGGAGGGACGCCACGACTACGCTGGGCTGCCTAATGGCACCCACCAAAACAATGGAGACATCGACGCGAACTTTCAGCGCGCAGACAAAGCCTGACGGTTTGCTCGGCTACGCATAAAAGACCGCGAGCACACCGGCGCTCGACGCTATAACAAACGCAGAGATGAAGCAAAATAAAGACTCTGGGCTTGGACACACATTAGCCGCCGCGGACTAACTAAAAACCTTGAACGCCACTTGAATTAAAAAGGTCACCGTTTCACCGCAAGGGTGAAGCAATGAATGTTATAGCAACAAATTGTAGTGTTATACGAAGTGAGGCTGGCAGCAAACCGTTTTGTATCCGATGTCGCGTAACTACAAAACTCTTGTGTAAAAGAATACGGCCGCTCGATGAACAGGTGTTCTGTCCGCATAGCCACTTAGTGTTGAGAGCGCAGCACGTAGAAGGGTATACGAACCGCCCGCTGTGATGGCTGTCGAGATAACGCACGCGCCAGCGATCACGACCGCACCCTTAGATTCAAAGTTCAATGTTGCTGCTCGCGCGACACCGACCCCCCCCCCCCCATTCCCGTGCCTTTTCATGCTCGTTAAATACGGGCGGGGCGTTTCCGGTTTGCTTCGACGGTAGGCTTCCCGAGCGGGGTGATGTTATCGCATGCACCCTCCAAGCGACGGAAATTAGCCGGCTCGTTTGATCTCTGCTTCAGCCGCGTTCATCGCCCCCACTCGCGCGCTTTTACCCGCGGTAGAACATACGATGCGCGGGGGGATCTTATCAATTCGGACTTCATACGGGACATGACGGCGACAGCAACGGCAAAAACCCGTCGAGACGTCGAATTGCCATAGGATAATAATAATATAGGGATTTTACGTCCTATAACCACAATATGATATGAGGACGTCATAGCGGAGGGCTCCGAAAATTTTGACCATCTGGTGTTCCTTAACGTGCACTGACATCGCAATGTGCACGGGCCTTTAGCATTTCGCTGGAGGCGAAATGCGACCGCCGTGGCCGGGATCAAACCTGCGACCTTGGGGTCAGCAGCCGAGCACCGTAACGGCTACACCCCCGCGGCGGACTTTAGCGCCACTTTCTCGGGCCGTACACAAGGTCATACGTCGACTAGGTGAACTCGATCGACTACACTTTAAAAAAAAGTCACAGTTTCGCCGCAAGGCCGAAGCAATGAATGCGATAGCAAGAAACTAATGCTATATGAAGTGAGGCTCGCCAGTGGATACTCTCAGTTTGAACAGCGCCCCTGTTGCAAAGGCGGCCGAAGCAGCGAAGGAAACTAGCGTGCTTCAAGTGTCGAGCTGTGACACTTGATAGTTCGCGCTCATCTTCTGTTTGTTCGTTTAGCGGCGCTCCGTAACATGAGCGCGGACATCACGGTTAAAGCTTGAAACATCCCTCTTGCCCTCAGCACAAGAAAACCGCGCGACCAGACAGCGGAAGGGCAAGGTTCTCCCTGCGCAAGTATAAGAAGAAGCGAGCGAGCGAGCTGACGACTTTTAAATGCGCCCTTCGCGCTCCTAACGCCATCTCGCTGGTAATAAAGAAACGCTTATAAGCGCAGCCGTCTCTGAGTCCGTCCAGCGCTAAAGGATGTGTATATAACGCTCGCCGTTAGCTACGTGGCAGATCTGCGTTTCGTGGCGTAGTGGATAGCGCCGCTCGCTGCGGAGGAAGAGGTCCCTGGTTCGATTCCCCGCTTCGGAAGCATTTTTCTGAATTATTTTTCTTTGGGGCTTTTATATATATATATATATACATACTTATTCATATACGGTGCATGACGGCGGCGACGGCAAAATCCAGACGAGACTGTCCATATAATTGCTATCGCAATAAAATAAAAAAGAGTGTGGGATACTAGTTTCGGTGAGTGCTGGCTTGCCACGTATATGACTGTCTATAAAAGGACACGCTTACTGTCTTTTGGTTTCCACAATTCTCCGACGAGAGTATTATGACCTGGAAAGAGTGGCCACGTGTCTTTTAAAGACGACAGTCTTTCTTGGGATACTTGAATGCAGAAATTTTGATCTGTCTGTCTGTCTTCCCCCTCCCACACCCCACGCTCACTAGACCCCAGTCTTCTACGCTCAGAATGTTACAGACGGGATCATTCCCGTCGAGAGGTCGATTTAGCCACTTTGCTCCAGACATCGACCCACACTGCCCTGAGTGCAATGCAGAGTATTGCTCGCTAGCACACATGCTCTGGCAATGTTCTGCGTTACGAAATGCGCCTTTTAATAAACAAGAGGACTGGGAGGAAGCCCTCAAAAGCGGCGATCCCCAGGAACAACTAAGGGCTGTCCAAAGGGGCCGCGAACGGGCGGAGGACCATGGTCTTCCGGTCCCAACGTGGGCGCGGCCCGCAACTACGAGTTTGTAGTTCCTTTGGACCTTAATAAAGTTTGTTGACTGACTGACTGACTGTCTGTCTGTCTGTCAAACGACTCAGCCACCCAGCCAAAGTTTAAGCACTGCACTGCAAGCAAACATTTTCGATGGAGGCGAAAATGTTTGAGGCCCGTGTACCTAGATTTAGGTGCACGTTAAAGAACCCCAGGTGGTTGAAATTTCCGGAGCCCTCCACTACGGCGTCTCTCATAATCATATCGTGGTTTTGGGACGTTAAACCCCAGATATTATTATTATTATGATTAAAGTTTAAGCACTTGTTATACGCCCAGCCATATTGAACTAGTAGCTGCGTTCATACTTGTGAACATTGTCGATAAAAAAAGCAAATATTACGCATATCTGAGGCGCAACATCAATACCTAAGTATTAGGTAGTCTGATCCTTTACTACAAAATACATGCATACGTAATTCTAAATACCCTAGTGTTTCTTAGGCTGCGCTGAAAATGCGACGCTATGCACGAAAAAGCCCTCTGCCGACGATATGGTGCTGCCATCTGGCAGTGGCCCTGGGAACAGCATCACGGGTGGCCGCGGATGAGACCAGGACTCATGGAGTACGGCCGGCAGAAGACTATTGTCTTTCGACGACATTTGCAGCGAAGCACGCAGATACGCGGCCAATTTTTAGATGCGAAGTATCTTATGGCGGAGCTCAATCCGGTGGTGGTGGTGTGCGGCGTGACCACCCTTACTGCGCATGCGCATACCCTCCCCACTCACCCTCTCCCCTCCGCCTCCCCACTTCCCCTTCCCTCTCCAATTTCACCTCTCCACTTCCCCTCCTCCTCTCCCCTTCCCCCTCTCCACCTTCCCTCTCCCCTACCCCTCTACACTTCCCCTCAACCCTCACCCCTCCCCCTTTCCACTCTTCCTCTGAAACGCGGGCTAGACAGGCCGAAATTCTCTCCTGCGCAACGCCGCGATGAGCTCGAGCGCATGCGCGTCTCCTCCCCTTCTCTCTCCTCTCCTACGCTGCCCCCCTCTCGCCCGCCTGCCCTGTGAGAATTAACGGCCAGTTTAGATGGAAGATACGACGCGCGTAGCGTCCCTCTTCGCCTTCCACGACGCGAGGTCGGTAGCATGCCCAAAGAACGCCAACGGAACGCGATCGTGCAAGTGCTCCGGCTTCGCATCGCCTCATGGTCCCCTTTAGTGGGAAATGGTGTAATTTTTAAACAGAGTCATGTACGTGGCAAATCGGGACTAAGAAAAACATAGCAAAGGGACTTTTCGTTTTATTGGAGTGTACGAAGTTATCCCTGATGGGACTACCGCATCCCAATGGAGCCGTGCACGACCAGAAGGGTCGACCGCCTAAAGGCATATCACGATCGCTAAAGGTCCCTCTCTGTTTGCGTTATATAGTAAAGCTCGTTAATTCGACACTCGTTAATTCGGACAATCGCATCATTCGTATGTGTTCTCTGGTTTCGGCCAGCGTGTGCATTGTTTAATGGCATCAAACTCTCGTTAACTCGGTCATATTCGGCTGCAACCCGGTTCATTCGCACGATCCTCGGACCGCACCGACCGCGAAGCGCCGCAAGCAATAGTGCGACGCAAAGGAACGAAAACGGCGTTCGCGTACAGCCGAAACGGCCATAGGCTTTCAGAATTGCGTGGTCAACACCCACAATCGCGTTATTGGTACGTAATAAGGTATGGCTTCAGATCACGTTCTGGATTATCACACGGGGATCAATTGAGCTGCGGCTTTTGCACTGCTGTTATGTAAGATGATTACTGTATTTTCATATTCACAAAGAAAATGAAAGTGCGTTGATGTGACAGATATTTATTTATTCTTTTCTTGATACTTTTCGATAAGTCGGTTAATTCGGACAGTTTTTCTGGCCCAGTGTAATCTCAAAATAACGAGCTTTTACTAAACAAGTTCTCTGTTTTGTGCGGTTCTTGCTTATTAGCCTATTTATCTTTGTGACTGTAGCTTTATAAGAATCAGGTAGATGCTTCTTGGAGGACAGAGTAATGCCGCGAATGTTTCAACTGTTTGTTTTCTGCATGCTGACAACTGCCGTCACGTAGCCTCATCATTCTTTGTTTGTGGCGCGTATTGATTTAACTAGGATGAACACTATCACGAGCAATCAAGTCGAGATTACTTCAAATGACTGCAGAATGTAGTAGCTACTTACAGGGTGGTATCTCAAATTTTCTATGCCAAATTAAAATTTAGAGGTGCTGATAACTGCGTGAATTTTGCTTCTCAACCACCGCCGTGTACGTTGTTTGCGGCCGCCGCAGCCGTGTCACACAGAGTTCTTTTAATGGGCACAAGTCAGGCTAATAACGATTTTTTCCCCGAACATTTTAGTCTCCTGTCAAACGAGCTGCCACTACTGTGCGTGAAGGTAAAGGTGAATGAATGAATGAATGAATAGGCTGAAACCAGGGCAAAACACTTTCCATCGATGTAAGCGGATGCGTTGCCCAGATGTGGCTCTTGCTAGTTAAAGGTCGTCTTACATGCTCCTGACACTGTTCCCTTCTTTTATCGTTTCACTATACAGTAATGATGTACACACTGTGCCAAAATGTAGGACTCTTTGCCCAGTGATAACCCTAACCATTTCCAATAGATCATGAAATTTCCTCGGAACTCACCTTACGGGGCTGACATGCTCACAGTCTTTCGCATCATGGACGCATTGGTCTGAATCACGCAGGTAGAACTCCCCATCGATGCAATCACAGTCGTTGCCGAAGAGGTTACACTTGCTTACTCCAACTGGACACTTGCACTTGGCGCATTTACTGGCAAGTACACGTGAAAATTAACGTTTTATTTTATTTCAATATTTGATTACAGAAAAATACACTGTATACAAGCGACGGCAGAGCTGTGCAAGAAGCGACACTGGGCTCTCATGCAAACACAGATTGTACAAAAAGAGAAAAGTATGGAAACATTACTTTCGCGTATTCACCAATGCGCACGCACCCACGTTTATGAAACATATCCTCAAATCGACTTTGTAATAATGTCCATCGATGTAGGCTTTTGTAAGACGTTTAGCGAGGCTTCAATTTGAGCTAGTTGGTACGGCATTGTTATGTAGACGCGCTGAGCGAAATGTACAAACGTCTAACTGAATGAGTGAACAGGACGAGTTTGCGCATCATTCGTCCTGTCCACTTATTCTGTTAGTCGTTTGTACATTTCGCTCAGCGCATCTACATTACTATTTTGTAAGACCCTCGCTGAGCTAGCTTTCATTTCGTCGTTTCGGCACTGTCGCTATTCACATTTTGCCGTGGAAATAGAAAAGTGCTCTATCCTCGCACGTCCATTCTAGCAGGCGCATACTTCACTAATTCTCAAAGTCTGTGGAAACTCTGGCAGGGCATGAGATGCCAAGATCGAGAGTGTGGAAATGAGAGCAATGCGGGTTCGGTTTGGGATAAATTTGATCAATTTTTGTTTCGATTGCAGCAGGTTAAAGTCGCCAGCGAATGCGATACACCCAAACGCGGAAGTGGACCTCAGCAAAATTTTGGCGTCGCAGGCAGTAATTAGCTGCTCGGGCAGTTCGTTTAGCGGCGCCGTCAGACGTAACACTCCTATCTGTGGAGTAAGGGCTGCGTCAAGGTGCATTTCTCTGCCAGCTGCGCTTTTCAGTGTTTGAATTCGCGAAGCGGCGAGGATACCGGGCCTGATGTAGCTTAAACGATCGGTAGCACGCCAACGTAGCGGATTACCCGCCACGGTTGCCTAGCGGCTACATTGCTCGATTACTGACCCGAAGGTCGCGGGATCGAATCCCGGCCGCGGAGGCCGCATTTTCTAAGGAGGCGAAAATGCTGGAGGCCCGTGCACTTAGATATGGGTGCGCGTGAAATAACCCCAGGTGGTCTAAATTTCCGGAGCCTTCCGCTACGGCTTCCCTAATAATAATTATTAACGTAACCTGACTGCTGACCTTCGTGTCAGCAATCGGGCTCTATAACCACAAGACCACCTCGGCAAGCAATCCGCTAGGATGGCGTGCTACCGACCGTTTATGCCACATCAGGCGCGGCATCCTGGCCGCCTAGCGCATTCAAATATTGAAAGGCGCAGTTGGCTGACAAGTGCACCTTTGCGCAGCCGTTACGCCACCGATGGGAGTGTTACGTGTGACGCCGTCGCTAAACGAACTGCCCGAGTACGGAATCACTGCCGGAGACGCCAAAAGTTTGCTGAGGTCCACTTCGGCGTTTGGGTGCGTCGCATTCACTGGCGACCTTAATCTGCTGCAATCGGAACGAAAATTGAGCAAATTGATCCCAAACCGAACCCGCATTCCTCAAATTTACGTTACGTTAAACCCCAACAATTATTATTAACGTAACGGAGGCCATGGTAGGCGCTAGCTGTAGTCTGAAATGACCATCTTTTACCCTGCTCTGTTTGAGTTATATAGGAGGAGAGGTTGAGAAAAGCAAAACAAAAAAATTAGTACAGCTTCACTGCCTTCAGGTCGCAAAGACTCATGAAGCAGCGGATCTGGTGGCTTTTGCTCAGATATGCGTTCTGTTTTTCTAAGCACTATTTTAGCTTTGGTATAGCGATGACCATGTGATACCACTAATTCATCCGTTGGTTCCTGCTGTAGCGACGCTTTCTCGGCGACGGAAGTTTTCCAGGACTCGCAAGCCAGGGTGAGGTTCTCTTCGGTGCGGGGTGGCCAAGCGATTTTCCTCTCGATGAGACGTCTCGTAGCGTAGTCGTGACGCTACCTCCCTATATCGAAACTCGTGGTCTTCGGCTCTTGACTGTCGCTTAGCCTCGGCTTCCTTTTCTCGGAACCTGAGATCAGTACGTCTTCGTTGGGCCCGTGCTTGAGGAGCTCCCGGCCGTTTATTTAGACGCACCGCTTTTAGATGCGAAGCATCTTTTGCTCGGGGGTATGTCTTGCAGTGGGCTAGTCCGCGCTCACACTACGCAAGCGCAGGTGGCGAGCCGGCCAAGCGGGTTTCCTCTCGTTTGCTGCCCGCAGGAGAGTCGGCGAGGGGTGCCGGAGGGCGGAGCGGTGTGCTTCCAGGGGGAGTGGGGGGACGTCTGAGGCGCGGCTGTTTGTCTCGCTCTCCTGCTGGGGGGTGCGAACGGGTTTTAAAGACTATAGTCTTTCTTGTGGAACTTAAACGCAGAAATTTTGGTTTGTCTGTCCAGCGCCTCCTCTATTTTTCTGGGCCTGGGAGAAGGAGCGGAGCGCAATGGGAACCGACCGTCGGCGTTAGTGCGGCTTTTAGCCGCCGGGCGCCGCCACCGTAGTAGACCCGCCGTCGCGTCGTCGCTCGCAGAAACGAATGCCGTGGCTGCATTCGAAGCTGCTATACGGTTCAGTTTTCGACTGTATTCGCTTTGTTTAAACTATAATGAAATCTTGTAAACTGGAATCATTAAGCTCTTGTCGTTCTGGGCAACCAGCCCATTTCGAAGGCATGTGTCTTTCGCGGCTATTTGATCGAAACGCTCGCGCGTCGTCTGCTAGCCCGATACCAGAGAGCGCATGCCAGTGATGCGCGGAAAATTGTTTTGTGACCGTTACGTTCGCTTGGCTGAGAGTCGGTTTTTGACTGTCTGAAAGTCGACTTTCGAAAGCAGCATTTGCCAAGAGCTAATACTGAAAGCTTGGGCGCTTAAAGTTCACCGATGCGTGCTACCCTCTGCTGGTGTAGCACACTATACGCAAGCCCGGAGTTCATGCGCTAAATAGCATGAAATGTCACTAGAGTGCTTCCAGGAATATACGTGATCGCCCGTTCCCTTCGTAAAGCTATTGGGAATTACATTTGTTGCCACCGGGAGAAAGCAACAGCTGCTGGCGCCAGAAAAAGAGGAACTATATGCCAAGTGATTCCACCATTTCTGAGCTTAAACCAGTTAAATCGTGGTGGTACGAAAAAGAAACAAAAAATTGGCCGCGTATCTGCGTGCTTCGCTGCAAATGTCGCCTAAAGACAATAGAAGAGGCGCTGCGTGAGATATGGACGCCATCTGGCAATACGTCGGGAACATGAGTGCTGTAGCAAAACTGCTAGCCGGCCTAGTTGGAACGAATTCATTGTAGTACTTGCGCGAGAACAAACGGGGACGAAGAAAGGAGACACACGGACAAGTGTCCGTGTGTCCCTTTCACGGTCCGTGTGTCTCCTTTCTTCGTCCCCGTTTGTTCTCGCGCAAGTACTACAATGAATGAGTGCTGTGTTGCGGACTGGTAGTCCCGGCGTAGCAGCAGGCGAAGACCGGCGGTGACCAACACGACCGGCGGGGACGCCAGCCAGCCCGAACACGCGGTTTGGCGCGAAGCGCTGAAGCAGAAGAAACGTCTGCACTCAACGAGTACTCTCCACACACTCTTTTATTTACACGTCGCCTGGCTAAAACAGGAATGCCAAAGCGGCACCCCATGGCATTCGTACAGTGCAATACAGAACCGAAACACAACAATGAGCTCGTGCAGATGGCACGGAGGAAGTCAAGTTTAACGCGCAGCCGCATTTTCAGCGCAGCTTAAGAAACTAGGGTCTTTAGAAATACGTATGTATGCATTTTCTATTAAAGGAACACAGGACCTAATACTTACCTAGTGATGTTGTGCCTCAGATATGCGTAACGTTTGCTTTTTGATCGACAATGTGCAAAGTATGAACCTAGTGAGTCGTTCAAGATGCCTGGCCCTTAGGCAACTGGTTCAACTAGGGGAGTGAAACTTCCTATACCATCCATGGAACGCGATATTCGCTCGCAGCGCCAGACGAACACCTGGTGTTTGGGGGCGGTGCTAAAACATGGCGGCGCGTTGCAGACACGCACTGGGGGACGCCATCTTGATGAGGACTGAGGATCCGAGTGGCAGGGGGAGCGATTTAGCGCCAAATTCAATTGGGATGCACCAGCAAGCCAAATTGAGCGAGTGGAAGGCATTGAGATAGCGAGCGCGCGACCATCTTCCTGTTGCGCAACCCGCCACATGATCAAAACGATAATCGTTGCGTTCTGATCGATGAAGGTTTGCCCATCCACCTATTTTTGCACCACATATTCTAAGTAAGGCTGTGTTTTTGTTTACGTGTACACATAAATTAGACAAAAATAAAAAGAATAGCTTGTTTAAATCTTTTATTGCCTAAGCGTACCGTTGATACAGTCAAAACACAACACAAAAACAAAAGCATACAATCAGAATGTAATAAATAAATCATGCACGTGTATGCTCAATTAAATTACACAGCTACTGCTGCAACCGTATCCTGATATGCCGTGCAAGCGTAGAAAAACAAAACGAGCAGCATGTAGATCGTTCCTTTCGTGCGCCGCGGACCCGAAAGAATTTTATGCCGGTGCGGCGTGAAGAATTTTGACACCGCTCAGCACAGCACGATTTGTGATAACGGCGCGAATAAATTCATGCGTCTGTTTCACTGAAGCTTGCAAGCGTTTTGCCACTTTCGCTGAAACAAACTTTACAGTAGTAAAAGCGGCCTTTGGGACACCGCAAGCCGCAGCATACAGAGTGCGTGACAAGAAACGCCCCTTTTTCGCCGTGAGACATAAGACGGTGCAGTTCCCATTTTCCACTCCGGGTGGCGCTTGTATTTTCGCAATCCCGAACTGCAACCTTTATGTACACTTGCGTATTAAAAACACCGGAATTAATAAGTAAACTGGTAATAAATATAAAATGGAACAAGAACGGTCATTTATGCTCGTAGGTATAGTACAGCCCCCAAACATTAGGATCGCTGCGGTCTAGGGACAGAAAAACCGCGAAGTTTCATCCCCCTGGCTCAGCCCTTTGTAATGGGTTGGAAGCTTTAAACGGCCTACCAGTTATGTAATTTGCATTGGATGACGCCCGGTCGCTATTTCCCTCTCCCGTCATGCTATATAGCATACGATGACGTGGGAGAGAGCGGGGGGGGGGGCAAAGAACTTTACTGAGACCCCGAGGAAATGGATCATGCGCTTATGGGCTTCCTTGGCAAGCAATACAAGTGCTCTTGCGAGGAACCCACTACGCTATAAATCATTGTAATTTTACTGAGACCCTGAGAAAATGGATCATGCGCCTATTAGCTTCCTTGGCAACCAATACAAGTGCACTTGCGAGGAGCCCACTACGTTCTAAATTATTGTAATTTTACTGAGACCCCGAGGAAGTGAATCATGCGCTTATGGGCTTCCTTGGCAACCAATACAAGTGCACTTGCGAGGTACCCACTGCGCTATAAATCATTGTAATTTTTGAGAAGTGGGGCAGCAGGCACTGTGCCATTTTAGGGGCGAAGCTCCTTAAGGCGGCACCCGTTCGTCCCTCGTAGTCGTAGTCGTAGTGCGTAACCAGTCTTACGCTTTGACCTCCAAGGTGGTGCCGGTGGGAGATTTTTCCTGTGCGTTGTTGAACAATAAAAAATTCGCAGCGTGCGCGTTAACTAAAAGCCGAATTCTTCTGCCTCTCATTCCCCATTAGCAGCCATTGGCATGTTCCAGTAGGAAACGTTAGTAGAAGTAGAAGTGTAAGTGTTAGCTAAAAGCCGACTTCTTCTGTCTCTCATTCCCATTAGCAGCCATTGTTTACCTCCAAGGTAGTGCCTGGTGAGATTTCTCCTGTGCGTGATTAAACAATAAAAATTTTGTTCAAAACGCCGTTGATTGATGAAATAAACCAACGAAAGACGCCGGATGTTTTGTAAAAGCAAAACGAAAGAACGCCAGATGTTTCTAAAGCAAAACGAAAAGACGCCAGCTGCTTAACGAAAGACGCCAGATGTTTTCTAAAGCAATGGTTTTCTAAACAATGAAAATTCACAGCGTACATGTAAAATTAAAGTGAGCTGCAAGTCGTCATAACTCATCGAACCTTTAGTATAAACGCGCCCGATCTCACGTCGGTGATGATGTACTGGGGGAATTCACGGAAGATTCACGGTTTACCGATGAACCTCCGCAGCTTCGCCCACTCATCATCATTCACTCCGTGGATATGCTGTGATTTTTTCGTCATTCTACGGAGAGCTGTGGTACCTGCTAAACGCATGTAAGGCATTATGTGCACGTTGTTGATGCTGTGCCTGATGACGACAAAAAATTATGGCAGAGCCCTTTGTAATAGGTTGGAAGCATTCAACAACCTACTCGTTGCGTAATTCGCATTGTGTGACGCCTGGTTACAGAATTCGCGTTGTGCGACGTTTGGTGCTTATTTTACTCTTCTACCACGCTATATTGCATATGCTAATGTGGTTTTTCCCCGACATGAAGCCTGTATGGGACCTTTTTGCAAAGGAGTTTCAAGCACCGGCATGGCTCAGAGGTTGAATACTGGGCGCCCACGCAGAGGGCCCAGGTTCGAACCTCGTTCCATCCTGAATTTTTTTCTTATTTCGTTTTTTTTCTTATTTCGAGCGATAATGGTTACGGACACCGGCGGCGACGGCGGCGGCGGACAACTACGGCGCCAGAAACGGCCGGTGAAAGGATCTCATAACAGCTTTTGCTGTAAAACAGCTACATATGCCACGCGCTTCCTGCAATACTAGCCGATGTGTGTGAAGAGACGCTGGCGTTCAAGTATAAAGTCGTAGTGGCGATCTCTCAGCTTGAGCCAATGGGAAAGGCGTGAAAAATGGCGCGGCTTGTTGTCAGTTGCTTGAGCTCGTCTTTCTATTTGTCGACGGATTGTTGTAGCCTCAGTATCTGGCTCCTCAGGTATCTTTCTCTCCTCTTCAATTTGCGCTTTTCAGTAGTGAGCAAAGTATAGAGGCCGAATGGCTGTCGACCTCGGCGCTTTTGTCGCATGGGGTAGCCTGCTAAGCCTTGTGCACTCATTTATTGTGACACTGTACATAATGATTATCGGTTGTTTCGCCGGTAGCGCATGTGATGTCCATGGGCTCCGATTCTTCAGCTTCGGGACCTAATGTAGCGCTGCATGCACATGGCGGCGATCGTGAGGCAGCGTTGCTACTGGTACTACATGCATTCGTTCACTGTTCGGACGCAACACGGTCACGTTTAGGGATACTTGCCATGCTTGGTTCAGTTGTTACCTTGGGCTGAAAACGTGAAGGGTGGTCTGCAAAGAGTGACGTACTGCAATCTTCGTAAGCCGCCACTTCTTACATTCTATGAAATCTTCGCGTCGTAAATGACGGCTGCATGTCCTAGTGTAGTTTTAAGATGTATTAGGAGACTAATTATCCCGCCTAATTACTGCAAGTCACCTCTACCGAACGCCAGCGGCAGCTGGAATTTCATGGAGCGACAGCCGAACAGTGTGTTAAGGTGAAAGCCTTATAGATGCCTCATCAAACGCGAAAATTGACCGTCGGCGGCGTCAGCACGAGTGATGCAAGAATAATAACGTAATTACGTCATCACATGACGTCACAGATAATAAAATCTTGTGACATCATCGTGAAGTCACATAACGACGTCGTCATATTATATCTTCGCTTGGACAAAATGAGCCGATCACGGAGCCAGTGCATGCCTCGCTGATGTGCCGAAACCTTGCACTGCCTCCATTCCTTGAGGCTGTAAGAAAACCACGTTAGGCGCAGAAATATCTCGGAGGGAGGCAGGGAATGTTCCATACATTGACTGGAAGAAAAATAAGATGGCTTTCGCCTTTCAGTCGTCTTAGATGAATGCATAAGGGACCCTGTGAGATTTTTTTCTTTATTGATAAAGGGAAATAAAAAAGAGACAATCGTGATTTCTTTCAGTTCCATTTGCAGAGTGGAACACAACAGTATGACATACTAAGGTATTGGCACGGTTGCAATAGCCTGAAGAAGAAAATAAAACGCGAATACTATCAAACTCGAGTGCAAGTATCGAACCGGCAACACGGCCTGACTGCCTGCGGAATACGTACAGCGGGGATGGAAGGACACGCGAACATGCGGCATCTGCATTCTTCGCTGTTTCGCCTTTATTTTCAAGTGTTTATAGCCTGGAAGATTGATGAAAAGACGACGTCATCCATGACACAATCAAAGACCATCTAGCGTCTTTTTATTGCTACCACGGTTAGAGCGTGATGAAAACAGCACGCCGCTATGTTCGCGTTTCTTTACATTCCCCTGTACCTGTGGAAGCCTGCAAGAAATGCAATTAATCGCGGATGGAAACATGAATTTGTGAGCTTCGTGATACGCGCGGCCGTTCACAGCCAGCTTCCCGTAGTCTAGTTGCACAGCGCCACCCCGCGGCAGCGGCGAGAGTTCGCCCAGGTAATGAAGAATAGAAAAGGCGCTGGTCAGTCTGTCACCCGATTCAGCCAGCCGGCCAAAGTTGAACTACTTGCCGAAGGGCCAGCCATCTTGTACTGCTGACTAGGTTCATACTTGTGCACATTGTCGATCAAAAAGCAAACATTACGCATATCTCAGGCGCAACATCACTAGGTAAGTATTAGGTGGTGTGTTCCTTTAATACAAAATACATAGATACGTAATTCTAAAGACCTTAGTTTCTTAAGCTTCGCTGACAATGCGGCTGCGCTGAAAACGCGATATGCACGCCGACGAACGCCCTCTACCACGGGGAAAGGAAAGAACCTCCTCCGTGCACTCTGGACAACATGGCCTCCGAGATGGCGGGCGCGAAACCCGCCGCGCGCCTGCCATCTCGGAGGCGACGTGCACAAACCTATGTTTCCCGACGTATTGCCAGATGGCGCCTATATCTCGCGCAGGACTTATCTATCGTCTTTCGGCGACATTTCGGCGACAAGCATGGAGATACGCGGCCAATTTCTGTCCTGCTGTGTACAGCATTCCTCCCGGTTGCTGCTGCTTGCCGGCTCAAGAAGCGGGTTTTGAGGAGAGGGTTTCTGGCTCTCTGGGTGCCTTTGCGACGAGGCCGAGGTCGGTAGCATGCCCAACGAACGCCAACGTGCAAGTGCTCCGGCTTCGCATCGCCTCATGGTCCCCTTTAGCGGGAGATGGTGTAATTTTATTGCGATAGCAATTATATGGACAGTCTCGGCTGGATTTTGCCGTCGCTATCGCCGCCGTCATGCACCGTATATATATATATAAGTATATATATATATATATATATATATATATATATATATATATATATATATATATATATATATATATATATATATAAAAGCCCCAAAGAAAGATAATTCAGAAAAATGCTTCCGAAGCACGGAATCGAACCAGGGATCTCTTGCTCCGCAGCGAGTGGCGCTATCCACTACGCCACGAAACGCAGATCCTCCACGTAGCTAACGGCGAGCGTTATATACACACCCTTTACTGCTGGACGGACTCAGAGACGGCAGGCGATAATAAGCGTTTCTTCATTACCAGCGAGATGGCGCTAGGAGCGCGACGGGCGCATTTAAAAGTCGTTGGAGAGCTCGCTCGCTTCTTCTTACATTTTAGCAGGGAGAACCTTGCCCTTCCGCTGTCTGCTCGCGCGGTTTTCTCGTGGTGAGGGGAAGAGGAATGTTTCAAGCTTTCACCGTGATTTCCGCGCTCATGTTACGGAGCGTACGAAAGTCACTCGAGCTGAAGGGACGCCGCTAAACAAACAAACACAAGATGAGCGTGAACTATCAAGTGTCACAGCTCGACACTTGAAGCACGCTAGTTTCCTTCGCTGCTTCGGCAGCCTTTGAACAGGAGCGCTGTTGAAACTGAGAGTATCCATTGGCGAGTCTCACTTCGTATAGCATTAATTTCTTGCTATCGCATTCATTGCTTCGCCCTTGCGGCGAAACTGTGACTTTTTTTTTCTTTTAGAGAAGGTTGCGTCTTCATCCTCTCCACCGACAGTGCACGCTTTTATACTGCTCTGTAGACGCCTGCCCATGTCTCCCCGGAAAGTTCCGCGCCGTCGCTACACCACCGTCTGCCTCTCCTTGGCTCATCTCCCTACCCCCTACTCGCTCGGCGCGCGCTCTCCATTCCTCATCATCGCCGCTCTCAGAACACCTCTGCCTTTCGCGCGCTTCTCCTTGACTGTCCTCCTGCTCATTGGCTCCGCCCAAAAGACCTGCTCCTGTGCTCCTCGCCTCTTTCCAGTCCTTCGCACGCCTCGCTTGGCTATACTGCGCTTTCTCTCTCCCCTCACTCTCCTAGCTATTGCCTGGCCACGCTAAGCTATGCCTCCTCTCTCTCTTTGTTTAGTCCTCACCCAACTGCGCCTACTTTTTGCGTACGAAAGGAACGATTCAACGTCAGCACTCAGCAGATCCGCTGTTAAAAACGCCGTTATCTTCAGCCCTAGTTGGGAGCAGTGCTCTGCGTTTCAAGATGCAGCAGTCACCAGCTTCACTCGACATCCGTCACTTTTCCTTTTTCCAATCCTTTGTGCGGGGCAGAACATATAGCAGGAGCCAGTGACACTTCGTTCGCCATTTTTCACCTTCTCTTGTTCCAGTTCTCTGCTCGTATCGGAAATTTTGCCGACACGAGCGGTGCTCTCGACTCACCATCTCTCACTCTCCTCTGCTTCAATCTCTCGCGCGTGGCAGAAGGCACTGTACAGCAGTCAAGAGCAGTACCATGCGCTCGCCGCCCGTCAGCCTCCCCTGTTCCAATAAGCCCGTTGCGGAAGCAGTGCTCCCTGTGCAAGCACAACACTGTGCAAGTGGTAGTTCGCGGTGGAAGCTAAAGGAGGCGCGAGCAGCGTCCTGCGCTCATCCTCGACTCAATCTTCAGTGTGGCGTCTCCCATATGCTAATTCGTTCGGGATGTTAGCTCCCATAAAATACCACGAACTAGTGCAAAAGCGAATGCCAATTGTTCGCTCGTAGAGAAACTCATAGCATGCGTGTACGGCGCCCTGCTCCCCCTAGCTCTCACCGCCCGTGCCTTTCTCTCGGTTTCGAAGGACGCAGTTCGCTGTGGCAACCGACGTCCCATTCAATGGGCGTATAAGAGCTGCCCTGTAAAGACTTTTCGCTCAGGTCCGCCGAAAAATTCCGCCATTCAGACTCACTCAAAAATTCTATCTTCCTCGAGGAGTCATTCGGACTCAGACTCACCAAAAGTTTCTTCAACCGGAATCACTCGCACTAAAACTCAATAACGTATTACTAAGCCGGACTCACTCAGACTCACGGCTTGAACTGAGTGAGTGAGCCGACTCATGAGTCCGTTAGCGTGAAATTAGCCTTTTCGAACAATAGTGTCAATGCTCTTTAACGCCAATACTTTTCATAATCGGGGATCTGCGATGAGCTTTTTACCTTGTACTTTCAAATACGAGTTATCAGTGATTTCTATCCAGTGAGGGCATTTTTACGAAATACGTGACTCACATGAGGCAGTTTTATCAGGAACTTCCCATAAAAAAGTTTGGGGGGGGGGCGAGGCATGGCACCCCCTCCCCCCCAACTGAGGTTTCTGAGCGATAAATATTGAGGTGGCGTATGACCCTTAAGAAAGGACTGATCTGCCGTATGACCCTTAGTACGTTGAGATATCTGTGAAGAGACGTGAGTGTAAAGCCCGAACCACACGTACGCTGGCCGAGCGCGCGCTGTACGTTGGCTGTACGCGCTCCGGAGGCCGCGCATGCGCAGACGAAGCAAGCGCGGCAAAACGCGCGCGGTACGCGAGTGTTCGCGGCGACTGATATCGACCTTGAAACGGCGCGCGTTCGGAAGCGCTTGGAGCCCTGCAAATACACAACTGTGGCATGGCTGTTACCAGCACCGGCTTTACCGACGGATGATGATACACATCATGTGAAAAATTTTAGTTCTTATTTACTGTTGCATCCATCTAACAATAAAAAAGGTAACAGAAGGAGGTTTTGTAAGTATTCTGATGAACTATCAGTAATTTTGTACGAAACGATGTCTTGCACGTGTGAGGAAGCGCGCGCTTCGCGTGCGCCTTCGCGCGTAGTGTGTGGGTGGAAACCGCCATAACTCGCCGGAGACGCCCGGGCTGCGCGCGCTGACGCGCGCCCCGTGCGCGTTTGGGAGCGTACGTGCGGTTCGGGCTTAAACGTAAGCGGATTTAAGGTTGATAGCAATGATGAAGATACGTACACAGGACCATAGGTCGACAATAAAGAGTGGAGCTCACTCAGACTCACTCAAGAAATATATTTTCCTCGGAGGGCTCACTCGGACTGAGACTCACCAAAATTTTGCTCAACCGGACTCACTCGGACTCGAACTCACTAAACGTACAGGACTCACTCGGACTCAAACTCACCAACATATACTCACCCGGACTCACTCAGACTCACACTCACAGCCCGATCTGAGTCTGAGTCAGTCCAGTGAGTCGACTCGTGAGTTTGCCGACGTATGTTCTCGCTAGACGAAAACATTGCTGTCAGTGTCATTTTGCCATCTGACCTGCCTTCGGCCTTACTCACGAGTTTTTGACCTGTGCAGTATAAGGTATGAGTAATGAACACACAAACACAGCCGCGCTTAAGCCACTAGTGACCTTGCGGTCGTTTTGCCCGACATTATGTTAAGCGTCCTCAACTGTATTTGTTCTTCCACCTGATTGCGTTGGCGAGTCTACACTCTTTAGCAATTTGGACGCGTTTCTTATTAGTTTACGCACGCCCCTCACTTCCCCCTTTAGCCACTTGGCAGCTAGGGTTACGGGGAGTAAATAAATAAATAAACAAATAAATAAAGAAATAGGTAAATCAACAGCCTGAAACCTGGGCAAAGCACTTTCCATGGATGTAGGCGGATGCGTTACCCAGATGTGGCTCTTGCTAGTTAAAGGTCGTCTTACATTCTCTTGACACTGTTCACTTCTTGTATTGTCTCACTATACAGTAATGATGTACCACCGTACCAGAATGTAGGACTCTTTCCCCGATCACCACCTAACGCATTGAAAAAAGAACGTGAAATTTCCTCGGAACTCACCTTATGGGGTTGACAAACTTGCAGTCGTCCGCATTACGGACGCATTGGTCTGAATCAGGCAGGTAGTACTCCCCATCGATGCAGTCACACTTGTTGCCAAAGACTCGACAATTGCTTGCTCCATTTGGACACCGGCACTTGGCGCATTCACTTGCAAGTACACGTTAAAATTGACGTTTTAATCTTATTTCAATATTTGAGTACAGAAAAATACACGTTGTACAAGCGAGAGCAGAGCTGTGCTAGAAGCGACACTGGGGTCTCATGTAAACAGGGATCATACAAAAAGAGAAAAGCATGGAAGCATTACCTTGGGGTATTCACCAATGCGCACGCACCCACGTTTATGAAACATATCCTCAAATCGACTTTGTAATAATGTCCATCGATGTAGGCTTTTGTAAGACGTTTGGCGAGGCTTCAATTTGAGCTAGTTGGTACGGCATTGTAATGTAGACGCGCTGAGCGAAATGTACAAACGTCTAACTGAATGAGTGAACAGGACGAGTTTGCGCATCATTCGTCCTGTCCACTTATTCTGTTAGTCGTTTGTACATTTCGCTCAGCGCATCTACATTACAATTTTGTAAGACCCTCGCTGAGCTAGCTTTCATTTCGTCGTTTCGGCACTGTCGCTATTCACATTTTGCCGTGGAAATAGAAAAGTGCTCTGTCCTCGCACGTCCATTCTAGCAGGCGCATACTTCACTAATTCTCAAGTCTGTGGAAACTCTGGCAGGGCATGAGATGCCAAGATCGAGAGTGTGGAAATGAGAGCAATGCGGGTTCGGTTTGGGATAAATTTGATCAATTTTCGTTCCGATTGCAGCAGGTTGAAGTCGCCAGCGAATGCGACAAACCCATACGCGGAAGTTTACCTCAGCAAAATTTTGGTGTCGCCGGCAGTGATTAGCTGCTCGGGCAGTTCGTTTAGCGGCGCCGTCAGAAGTAACATTCCCATCGGTGGCGTAACGGCTGAGCCAATAACAATAACAATGAAGCAAAATACAAGCTAGTCAACAGACTAGGTTTATTTGTAGCCGCGACAGACTAACCTAAAAAACTTTTAACGCTGCTTTAATAATTGTATCTAGGGTTTTCCGTCCCCGAATCACGATATGGTTGTGACGGACGCCGTAGTGGAGGGTTCGGGAAATTTTGACCATCAGGTGTTCTTTAACGTGCACTGACATGCCACAGTACACGGGCCTCTGGCATTCCGCCTCCATCGAATTGCGACCGCCACGGCAGGGATCGAACCTGCGACCTTCGGGTCAGCAGCCCGGCACCGTGACCGCTACACCACCGCGGTGGACTTTAACGCCACTTTCTCATGCCGTACACAAGGTCATACGTCGGCTTGGTGAACGCGATCGACTACAGTTTAACAAAAAAAGAAAGGGTGTGTGTTACTAGTTTATATGCGTGCTGGCTTGCCATGTGTATGACTGTCTCTAAAAAGACACGCTAACTCTATTTGGGTCCCACGATTTTCCGTCGAGAGTATTATGCCCTGGAAAGAGTGGTCACGTGTCTTTTCAAAGAGAGTCGTGCACGTGGGAAATCAGGACTAACAAAAACATAGTAAAATGACTTCTTTTTCTTCTTAGAGTGTATGAAGGTGATCCCAGATGGGGCTACCGCATCCCAACGGCGCTGCGCACGACCAAGAGTGGTGCACTTCGTCCGCCTACAGGTGCACCACGATCGCTAAAGGTAGATCTCTGTTTACATTATACAGTAAAAGCTCGTTAATTCGAAAAGCCGAATAATTCAGACGTGTTCTCTGGTTCCGGCCAGCGTATGCATTGTTTAATGACATCATACTCTCGTTAGTTCGGCCATATTCGGCCGCGACCCAGTTCTTTCCGACGATCCTCGGAGCGCGCCCATCGCGAAGCGCCGCGAAACTTCGACGCAAAGGAACGAAAACGGCGTTTGCGGACAGCCGAAATGGCCACGGTATTTCAGAAAGGCGTGGTCGCCACCCACAATCGCATTATTAGTACGTAATAAGATATGTGTTCAGAGCACGTTGAGGATTAAGACACAGTAGTCAATTGAGCCGCGTTCGCAGTGTGAACGAAGTCGGAAATGGCAAAAACTGCGGCTTTTGCACTGCTGTTATGCAAAATAATTACTGGATTTACATATTCATCAAGAAAATGAAAGTGCGTTGATGTAATAAATATTAATTATTGTTTTCTTGATACTTTTCAATAATTCGGTTAATTCGGACAGTGTGTCCTGTCCCGTGCAATTTAAATTTACGAGCTTTTATTAAAAAAGTTCTCTATTGTGCCGTCGTGCTCATTGGCGCATTTATCTTTGTGAATAGGTTTATAAGAACCAGGTCGACGCTTCTATGAAGAGGGAGTAATGCCGCGAATGTTTCAACTGTTTGTTTTCTGCATGCTGACAACTGCCGTCACACAGCCTCGTCATTTTTTGTTCGTGGCGCGTACTGATTTATCTAGAATGACCACTGTCACGAGCAATCATGTCGAGATTACTTCAGATGACTGCAGAATGTAGTAGCACTTTCGAGGTGGTATCTCAAATTTTCTATACCAAATTGAAATTTAGAGGTGGTGATAACAGAGGGAATTTCGTTTCGAAACGACCGCCCTGTACGTTATTTGCTCCCGCCGCAGCTGTGTCACACAGTGTTCTTTTAGTGGGAGCAAGTCATCCTAATAAACGATGTTTTTCCCGAACCTTTTAGTGTCCTCCTGTCAAACGAGCTGCCACTACTCTGCGTGAATGTAAACATGAATGAATGAATGAATAGGCTGAAACCAGGGCAACAAACTTTCCATCGATGTAAGCGGATGCCTTGCCCCGATGTGGCTCTTGCTAGTTAAAGGTCGTCTTACATGCTCCTGACACTGTACCCCTCTTGTATTGTTTCAGTATACTGTAATGATGTACACACTGTGCCAAAATGTAGGACTCCTTGCCCAGTGATCACCCTACCCGTTTCCAATAGAGCATGAAATTTCGTCGAAACTCACCTTACAGGGTTCACAAGCTCACAGTCCTCCGCATCATGGACACATTGGTCTGAATCACGCAGGTAGTACTCCCCATTGATGCAATCACACTTGTTGCCAAGGAGGTGACAATTGCTTGCTCCCTTTGGACACCGGCATTTGGCGCAATCACTTGCAAGTACACGTGAAAATTAACGTTTAATTTTATTTCAATATTTGATTACAGAAAAAATGCACTGTATACAAGCGACAGCAGAGCTCTGCAAGAAGCGACACTGGGGTCTAATGGAAACACATATCGTACAAAAAACGAAAAGAATGGAAACATAAACCTTGGGGTATTCACCAATGCACAAGCACCCACGTTTATGAAACATATCCCCAAATCGGCTTTGTAATGATGTCCATTGATGTAAGCTTTTGTAAGACGTTTAGTAAGGCTTCAATTTGGGCTAGTTGGTACGGCAGTGTAATGTAGATGCGCTGAGCGAAATGTACAAACGAGTAACTGAATAAGTGGACAGGACGAGATTGCGCATCACTCGTCCTGTCCACTTATATTCCGTTACTCGTTTGTACATTTCGCTCAGCGCATCTACATTACAATTTTTGTGAGACCCTCGCTGAGCTAGCTTTCATTTCGTCGTTTCGGCACTGTTGCTATTCACATTTTGCGGTGGAAATAGAAAAGTCACAGTTTCGCCGCAAGGGCGAAGCAATGAATGCGATAGCAAGGAACTAATAGTCTCAGTTGGAACAGCGCTTCTGTTGCAAAGGCGGCCGAAGCAGCGAAGGAAACTAGCGTGCTTCAAGTGTCGAGCTGTGACACTTGATAGTTCGCGCTCATCTTCTGTTTGTTCGTTTGGCGGCGTCCCTGAGCTCGAGTGACATTCGTACGCGCCGTAACATGAGCGCGGACATCACGGTGAAAGCGTGAAACATTCCTCTACCCCTCGCCACGAGAAAACCGCGCGAGCAGACAGCGGAAGGGCAAGCTTCTCCCATGCGCAAATATAAGAAGAAGCGAGCGAGCTCGCCGACGACTTTTAAATGCGCCCGTCGGGATCCTAGCGCCACCTCGCTGGTAATGAAGAAACGCTTATTATCGCCTGCTGTCTCCGAGGCCGTCCAGCGCTAAATGGTGCGTATATAACGCTCGCCGTTAGCTACGTGGAGGATCTGCGTTTCGTGGCGTAGTGGATAGCGCCGCTCGCTGCGGATCAAGAGGTCCCTGGTTCGATTCCGCGCTTCGGCAGCATTTTTCTGGGTTATTTTTCTTTGGGGCCTTTATATATATATACATACTTATACATATAGGGTGCATGACGGCGGCGACGGCGACGGCGACGGCAAAATCCAGCCGAGACTGTCCATATAATTGCTATCGCAATAAAAGTGCTCTGTCCTCGCACGTACACTCTAGCAGGCGCACACTTCACTAATTTGCAAAGTCTGTGGAATCTCTGGCAGGGCATGAGATGCCAAGATCGAGAGTGTGGAAATGAGAGCAATGCGGGTTCGGTTTGGGATAAATTTGCTCAATTTTCGTTTCTATTGCAGCAGGTTAAAGTCACCAGCGAATGCGATACACCCAAACGCGGAAGTGGACCTCAGCAAAATTTTGGCGTCGCAGGCATTGATTAGCTGCTCGGGCAGTTCGTTTAGCGGCGCCGTCACACGTCACACTCTCATCGGTGGTGTAACGGCTGCGCCAAGGTGCATTTGTCAGCCAACTGCGCCTTTCCGTATTTCAATGTGCGAAGCGGCGAGGATGCCGCGCCTGTTGTAGCTTAAACGATCGGTAGCACGCCAACGTAGCGGATTACCCGCCACGGTGGTCTAGTGGTTCAGTGCTGGATTACTGACCCGAAGGTCGCTGGATCGAATCCCCACCGCGGAGGCCGCATTTTCGAGGGAGGCGGAAATGCTGGAGTCCCGTGCACTGAGATTTAGGTGCACGTTAAGTAAGCCCCGGCGGTCGAAATTTCCGGAGCCTTCCGATACAGCTTCCCTGACAATAATTATTAACGTAACCTGATTGCTCACCTTCCGGTCAGCAGTCGAGCACTATAACCACTAGACCACCTTGGCGAGTAATTCTCTAGGTTGGCGTGCTACCGACCGTTTATGCCACATCAGGCGCGGCATCCTGGCCGCCTAGCGCATTCAAATATTGAAAGGCGCAGTTGGCTGACAAGTGCACCTTTGCGCAGCCGTTACGCCACCGATGGGAGTGTTACGTGTGACGCCGTCGCTAAACGAACTGCCCGAGTACGGAATCACTGCCGCCGACGCCAAAAGTTTGCTGAGGTCCACTTCGGCATTTGGGTGCGTCGCATTCACTGGCGACCTTAATCTGCTGCAATCGGAACGAAAATTGAGCAAATATATCCCAAAATGAACCCGCATTGCTCAAATTTACGTTACGTTAAACCCCAACAATTATTATTAACGTAACGGAGGCCATGGTAGGCGCTAGCTGTAATCTGCAATGACCATCTTTTCCCCTCCTCTGTTTGAGTTATACAGGAGGAGAGGTTGAGAAAAGCAAAAAAATAAAAAAAAAGTTAGTACAGCTTCACTGACTTCAGGTCGCAAAGACTCATGAAGCAGCGGATCTGTTGGCTTTTGCTCAGAATTACGTTCTGTTTTTCTTCGCACTATTTTAGCTGTGCTATAGCGATGACCATGTGATACCACTAATTCATCCTTTGGCTCCGGCTGTAGCGACGCTTTCTCGGCGACGGAAGTTTTCCAGGACTCGCAAGCCAGGGTCAGGTTCTCTTCGGTGCTGGACGGCGAAGCTATATTCGTCCCGATGAGACTTGTCGTAGCGTAGTCATGACGCTACCTATCTACATCGAAACTTTTGGTCTTCGGGCTCTTCACTGTCGCTTAGCCTCGGCTTCTTTTTCTCGCAACTTGAGATCAGTACGTCTTCGCTGGGCCCGTGCTCGAGGAGCTTCCGGCCGTTTATCCAGCCGCACCGCGTCTTCTTTTAGAGACTGTTGCGTCTTCATCCTCTCCACCGACAGTGCACACTTTTATACTGCTCCGTAGACGCCCCCGCCATGTCTCCCCGGAAGGTTCCGCGCCGCCGCTTCGCCACCGTCTGCCTCTCCTTGGCTCATCTCCCTACCCCCCTTGTCGCTCGGCGCGCGCTCTCCATCCCTTATCATCGCCGAACACCTTTGCTTTTCGCGCGCTTCTCCTTGACTGTCCTCCTGCTCCTTGACTCCGCCCAAAAGACCTGCTCCTGTGCTCCTCGCTCTCTTTACAGTCCTTCACTCACCTCGCTTGGCTATACTGCGCTTTCTCTCACCCCTCACTCTCCTAGATATTGCCTCGCCATGCTAAGCCCTGCCTCCTCTCTCTCTTTGTGTAGTCCTCACCCAACTGCGCCTACTTTCTGCGTACGAACGGAACGGTTCAACGTCGACTTGCAGTAGCTCCGCTGTTCAAAAAGCCATTGATGCAGGTCTAGTTGGGAGCACGGCTCTTCGCTGGAGTCACAGCAGTCACCAGCTGCACTCTGCACTCGCCATCTCTCACCCTTCTTTTTTCCAATTCTTCGTGCGGGGCAGAGCTTATAGCAGGAGCCAGTGACAGTGCATTCGCCATTTTTCACCTTTTCTTGTTCGAATTCTTCGCTCGTATCGGAAATATAGCAGACGCGAGCGCCACTCTCGACTCGCCATCTCTCACTCTCCTCTGCTTCAATCTCCCGCGCGTGGCAGAAGGCACAGCAGTCGAGAGCAGCACCCCGCGCTCGCCGCCTGTCAGTCTCCCCTGTTCTAGACGTAAGCACGTTGCGGGAGCCAAAGCTGCTCCTTGCTCGCCGTCTCCCACACAACACTATGCAAAGAGGTAGTTCATGCTGAAAGCTTTGGGAGGTGCGAGCAGCCTCCTGCCCTTATCCTCATCTCAATCTTCAGTGTGGCGTCTCCCATATGTTCAATCGTTCGGGATGTTAGCTGCCATAAAATACCATGAAGTAGTGCAAAACGAACGCCAATTCTTCGCTCGTACGGTAACTCATAGCATGCGTGAACGGCGCCCTGCTCCCCCTAGCATTCATCGCCTGTGCCTTTCTCTCGGTTTCAAAGGACGTAGTTCGCTATGTTGCAACCGACGTCCGATTCGGTGGGCTTATAAGAGCTGCGTTGTAAGGACTTCTCGCTTGACGAAAACATTGTTGTCCGTGTCATTTTGTGATCTGACCTGCCTTCGGCCTTGCTCATGAGTTTTTGTCCTATGCAGTATAAGGTATGAGTAATGAACACGCAAACGCAGCTGCGCTTGAGCCAGTGGTGACCTTCCGGTCGAGTTGGCCGACATTATGTTAAGCACCCTCAACTGTATTCGTTCTTCCACATGATCAGGTTGGCGAGTCTACACTCTATAGCACTTAAAACGCGTTCTTTATTAGTTTACGCATGCACCCCACTTCCCTCTTCAACCACTTGGCGGCTAGGGTTACGGGGAGTGAGTGAGTGAGTGAGTGAGTATGTGAGTGAAGTAAGTAAGTAATTAAGTAAGTAAGTAAGTAAGTGAGTAAGTGAGTGAGTGAGTGAGTGAGTGAGTAAATAAGTAAATAAATAAATAAGTAAATAAATAAATAAAGAAGTAAATCAGCAGGCTGAAACGAGGGCAAACACTTTAAATGGTTGCCAGCGGATGCGTTACCCAGATGTTGCTCTTGCTAGTCAAAGGTCGCCTTACATGCTCTTGACACTGTTCACTTCTTGTATTGTTTCACTATACAGTAATAATGTACCCACCGTGCCAGAATGTAGGACTCTTTCCCCTATCACCGCCTAACGCATTGAAAACAGAACGTGAAGTTTCATCGGGTCTCACCTTATGGGTTTGTCAGACTCACAGTCGTACGCATCCTGGACGCATTGGTCTGAACCAGGCAGGTAGTACTCCCCATTGATGCACTCGCACTTGTTGCCAGGGGGTTGACAACTGGTTTCTCCGTCTGGACACCAGCACTTGGCGCAATCACTTGCAAGTAAACGTAAAAATTAAGGTTTTATTTTTCTTTCAATATTTGATTACAGAAAAATACGCGATATACAAGCGAGAGCAGAGTGTGCAAGAAGCGACACTGGAGTCTCATGCAAACAAAGGTTATACAAAAAGAGAAAAGCATAGAAATGTTACCTTGGGGCATTCACTAATGCATAATCACCCAAATTTACAAAGGTTATCCTGAAATCGGCTTTGTAATAATGGCCCTTGATGTAGGCTTATGTGAGGCCCTTGCAGAGCGAGCTTTCGATTTCGTAGTTTCGGCAGTGTCGCTAGCCCCACTTTCCTGTGCAAATAGCTGTGGTGCCCTCGCGCACACATTCAAGCACGCACACTTTTCACTGATAAGCAAAGTCTGTGGAAACTCTGGCACAACACGCGATTTGAAGATCCAGGTTGTGAAAATGTGAAAAATGTGGCGGCAGTTTTGGACGAACGTGCTCAAATTTCGTTCTGATTGAAACAGGTAAATATTGTCAACGAATGCATAACACCCAAATGCGAACCTGGAGCCGAGCAAAATGTTAGCGTCGGCGGCACTGCGTCTCTACTCAAGCGGTTGGTTTAGTGGGGATGTCAGACGAAACACTTCCATCGATGACGTCCACGCTAAGACACGCTGCGATTCTCAGCCAACTGCGCCATTGAATATTTGAAAGTGCGAGGCTGCAAGGAGGCCGCTCCTGAAGCACTTGAGAGGGTTGGTAACGTGACAAGGTACCGGAAGTCAACTGAAGCGCGAGCTTCAGTCCGCACTCACTATCTCTTAAGGGGACACTAAAGAGAAACAATGAATCGGTTTAGGTCGATAAATTGTGCTCTGAGAACTCTAATGTCGTTAATTTCGCCATCATAGGTTTTTTACTAGAGGAGAAAATAAAGTTCAAGGTTTCATTTTTAAATTTCGCGCCGAAATCTCCCCGCGTGACGTCACGGATTTCAAAGTGTATTTATCGCATCTTGGCGCCATTGGCTCAACAAAATTACCCCAAGCTTCGTAGGCTAAATCTATGGCCCCCTCAGAGAGAAATGTACTTCACTTTTACGATTAGGAACTACGCAGTCCCTACCTAGTAGGCGTCTTCAAAACATGTGACGTCAAGGCAAATGGTGCGGAAACTTCAAGGTGGCGTCGCCACCCACATTTTGTTTTTGCGCGTTTTCTCGCTTACTAAGCGTCTTTTCGCAGCAAGCGGGGTGTTTTTGGTATGGTGAAAGGGTACTTTACTAATATGAGAAAAATCGTTTTGCGCTTAAGTGTCCCTTTAAACTCTGTTGTTGCAATCTCTTGTGCGTGGTGGAAAGTACAGTAGAGGAGGTGGATGACATGAAAATACGCTATTTCTTCACGTTATTTTGACGAGGCTGCGTGCCGAGCGCACGCGCGGAACAAAGGATTTTACAGTCGGCGGCGCTTTTACGTACCAAGTGGCGCTAAGGGTGGTTGTGGTTCGTTGTCCCTGTAAATGTTTCCACAGGAGCACGGTAGTTGCTTTCTTTGTTTAATAGTTAATGAGAGAGACGACACTGATAACCTCCTTGCAACTTTCTCGTTCTGCCTGCTCGCACAGTCACTCCATTTCTTCGCCCCGTCTTTGCTTATCGGCAGCTTGCGATAGCTACACGTGACCGTCTACCTCGCATGCACATAGCAGGTTTCAAGTTCGGGCGGCGTCGGAGGCTGCAGGTCCGGGCTGCCCTCGGTAACTTTTCACACGCGCAGGCGTATGTCAGTGACAAATAAAATGACTCGGTACCTTTTGTTTGTCGCTCCCTTACAATTAAGAATTTGAATAACAATAATATCTGGGGTTTTACGTCCGAAAACCATGATATGAATATGAGGGACGCCGTAGTGGAGGGCTCCGGAAATTTCGACCATCTGGTCTTTTTTAACGTGCACTCACATCGCACAGTACACGGGGTTCTAGCATTTCGTCTCCATGTAAATGCGACCGCCGCGGCCGGGATAGAACCCGCAACCTTCGGGTCAGCAGGCGAGCACTGTAAGCGCTACACCACCGCGGCGGACTTCAGAATTTTAAGGGCCGAGAAATCCCTTTTTCGATTTTACAAACTTTTCGATGTAACGAAATAATCCCTTCGTTAAATCGAGTTTCAAATGTAGTGGCAAAACAGAAGCCAGTTGCTCGCTAACACTGAAAGGCATAGCCGGCGCACTGCGCTCGCTAGCTTTCATCCTCTTCTGTGCATATCGCTCGGTTGGCTGTACGCTGTGGTGCAAGCGACGTCCCATTGAATAGGCGTATAAGAGCTACGTAGTGAAATACACCATTTCCCACTAAAGGGGACCATGAGGCGATGCGAAGCCGGAGCACTTGCACGATCGCGTTCCGTTGGCGTTCGTTGGGCATGCTACCGACCTCGCTTCGTGGAACGCGAAGAGGAACGCTACGCGCGTCTTGTCTTCCCTCTAGCCTGGCCGTTAATTCTCACAGGGCGAGCGGGGAACGCACTCGGCAGGCGTGCGAGAGGGGGGCAGCGTAGGAAAGGAGAGAGAGGAGAGGGGACGCGCATGCGCTGGTGCTCATCGCGGCGTTGCGCAGGAGAGAATTTCGGCATCTCTAGCCCGCGTTTCAGCAGAAGAGTGGAAAGGGGCAGGGGAGAGAGTAAGTGGAGAGGGGAAATGGGAAGTGGAGAGAGGGAGGGGAGAGGGTGACTGGAGAGGGTATGCGCATGTGCAGTAAGGGTGGTCACGCCGTACACCACCACTACCACCACCGGATTGAACTCCGCCATAAGATACTTCGCATCTAAAAATGAGGGCAGCTGCCCACTGGTGTTGCCAAGCCTGAAGGAGCAGCGGAGCTGGGCGGCCTTCATTAGCATACCAGCCAAGCCTAGCCTAGAGATAGCCAGTTAAGACTACATATAGCCGTGTGAGCATAGAGAGGGGCAGTTAAGCCTGGGAAAGCCAAGTTGAAGTTCTCTCTCTATGTCTCCCTTTCGTTCTAAAAAGACAGGGCGTGCAAACACGGACACAAGAAAGAAGTCAGGACACCACAAACGCCGACTAACAACTGAAGAGACGCACAACGGCTGAAAAGAAAGAAGGCACGAAAACTTATCTGCGCATGCCCATGCAACAGGCGAACCTATCAATCCGGCACGCGTGGCGGTCTACGTGGAAGATAACTGTTAAGGCATTTGATTTCATCTTTATGCAAGTTAATCGACGGTTGGCTCACGCATGCGCTACCACTATTCTCGATATGCCATGCTTCAATCATCAGGCGCGTTTCTTCATTTCTATGCCGGTACAACACTGCGCATTCATCAAATTTTGGCGTGTACTTACAATCTCGACAATGTAAAGATAGATTAGAAGGTGAGCCTCCTGTTAGCGATCTCTTATGTTCCAACAATCTTTGGTTGATGCATCGCCCCGTCTGTCCTACGTAGAAGCGGCCGCAGCTGAAAGGGATCTTATACACCACACTCGTACGGCAATCAGTGAATTTGTTGGTGTGTTTTACGAAACAAATATCGGTCCGCTTCTTGTCTTTTACTCCCTCATTCTTCCTCGCGTTCCCACTGCGTTCCCACTGCATCTCAGACTGCGTTGCTAGCATCAAGGGCTCTAATATGCATCTCAAGTGTTCAAATTCAAATTCTTATTTTTTCCAAATACATTTGGAATGGGTTCCAGGGCTAAAAGCTGCGGTCTGCAGCTTGACAGAGGCCCGGAAACCAAAAAACACAAGGCAGGGCTTGACATCGAGGCACACGTGGCGCCCGTCCTTGGTGCACATACTAAATCTTGAACAGAAAACATGTCAGTAGCTAACATCGTTGAAGTAATATGGCATCAGCATAGTTAACAGCGAAATGTATGAATAGCGAACAAAACGTTGAGCAGCATTGTTTTTAAATAGAAAACAGCAACGTTAGAGTAATAAATATAGGACTAAAGGCGATACTGAAATGTAGCTTAATTATACAAAAGAAGAAAAAAACATATTGAAAAAGGGAAAAATACCCACAGTTTGCATCTATATAAACACGTGCGCATGCATACATATGCACATATACGCATCTGTACAAATTTAGATACACATGTACGATATATAGGGAAAAAATATTCACTGCATGAAACATGCATGCATGCACATATATGCACACATGCTCATCTGTACAAACATAGATGCACATGTACAATATATAGGAAAAAATATTCACGGCATGAAACACAACAACATGAAGCACAAATGAAGACTGAGCGAGTTAGCTACTAAATTTATGCCGAACATAATGTATATATTTCATTAGAAATATATACATTCTGATCCTATCCGGCCTTTGGTTAATTACTGTGTCGAGAAGAAACTCAGGCCAGTAGTTTCAGATAAGGAAGGGTATTTTGTAATTATGCCGGACAGTTTGTTCTCAGAAAAAGCATTAACAGCCATAGAAAAGAATTTTAGGACGGTAAAACTTAAGCCATCGGTAGTTAGGCAACGTGCTGTCGACCTTTTGTTAAGACATAATCTTGAGAGAATAGCTTGTAATGGCAAGAAGGCTAAATGACTTACTTTAGAATTGTTTTTTCAGCCAAAACACATAAGAACGAGATTCCGTTTCGAGCGATCGTTTCAGAGCAAGGCACCTGGCAAGTCGCTGTATCTAGTTATTTGCAGAACTGCTTAACCTCTTTGAGTTTTTCAGACCCTTTTCGTATGCGTAAATCTCAGGCGCTAGTTCAGTTCCTCTCAGAGGAGAACCCCGGCTGTTGTAAGGCCTTTAGTATGGATATTGAAGACCTGTATTATTCTTTGCCGCATGAGGACTTGCTTAAATGTTTCAATGAATGTATTAACGAACAAGAACACCAGACGGTTTTCATCGAAAAATGTGGTGTTTCTACCGGGGCATTTCTAGAAATCCTTTCCATGTATTTAAAGTTGACGCTGGTAGGTTGGAAGGAAAGCGTTTATGTGCAGAAGTCAGGGATATGTATTGGTTCTAAAGTTGCTCCGGTTCTTAGTAATTTATACCTTAGCAAGATTGACAATCTTTTGGAAGGTGCCTTAGGTAATTCGGTTATTAAGGTTTTTCGTTATGTGGACGATTACTTGATTTTTTGTAGTGGTGAGGACTTTCAAAAGGTGGTAACTTCCGTGAGCGAAAAATTTGAATTAAATGGAGGAGGGCTGAGCTTTACTAAAGAGGTGCCTCAGAATAATGGAATACAATTTCTAGACATTTCCTTAACGTTCCAGAAGAACCACGTGTGCTGCTGGCAGTATTCTCCTAGATCGTCGAAACCGCTGTTAAATCTTTTCGTCGAAGAACTCGAAGGTTGTAAAAAACGGCATCGCCATGTCTTGCCTTAAGTCAGCCCTCACCAAGTCGTGTGAGCACAAAATGAGTGATAGCTTTAACGCACAGGTTACGCGTCTTTTACATGTAGGGTATCCTCGTGATGCAGTGGCCACGGTCGCTGAACGTTTAAAGAAGTCTATTGTATTAAGTCCTAGCATGTTTGCAGAAAGCGATAGGAAGAAACGTGTCGTAGGTATACCGTACATTCATCGCGTATCTCACAGGCTAAAGAAAGTAGGAAGTAGATACGGCGTTAATGTTGTTTTCACGGCTGCCAATAAGCTAGGTAAGATTTGTGCCGCTGTGCAGAGGAAGAATGAGGGAATAAAAGACAAGAAGCAGACAGATATTTGTTTCGTAAAACACACCAACAAATTCACTGATTGCCGTACGAGTGTGGTGTATAAGATCCCTTTCAGCTGCGGCCGCTTCTACGTAGGACAGACGGGCCGATGCATCAACCAGAGATTGTCGGAACATAAGAGATCGCTAACAGGAGGCTCACCTTCTAATCTATCTTTGCATTGTCGAGATTGTAAGTGCACGCCAAAATTTGATGAATGCGCAGTGTTGCACCGGCATAGAAATGAAGAAACGCGCCTGATGATTGAAGCATGGCATATCAAGAATAGTGGTAGCGCATGCGTGAGCCAACCGTCGATTAACTTGCATAAAGATGAAATCAAATGCCTTAACAGTTATCTTCCACGTAGACCGCCACGCGTGCCGGATTGATAGGTTCGCCTGTTGCATGGGCATGCGCAGATAAGTTTTCGTGCCTTCTTTCTTTTCAGCCGTTGTGCGTCTCTTCAGTTGTTAGTCGGCGTTTGTGGTGTCCTGACTTCTTTCTTGTGTCCGTGTTTGCACGCCCTGTCTTTTTAGAATGAATACTTACCAACTAGCTCAGCTCTCTGTTATTCTAATCTCCCTTTCGTTTTCTCTCTTCTTCCTGTCTATTCCTTTCTTTTTCTTTCTGTCTCTCGGTGTTTTTATTTGTTTCTCTGTGTCTTCTTTCTTTGTCATTCTGCCTTCTCGTTTTCTCACGCATAGCAACGCAATCATATGGTTCCCACAAATGATTATTCTGCTAGTGTGCCTAGATAGCCGAGTGGTTACGACGCTCACCCTGGGGCCGTGGGTACCCGTCATGGAATCGCGCCTCTCCAAGGAAAATTATTTCGTTTTAGTTGTTTTTCTCTGAACTTTGGGCCGTCCAGCGAGCCGACGAAGCCGCCCGAGCCCAACGGCTCGCGGCCGATGCCTAGGCCGCGGTTGAGGCCTACCCCAAGTCAAGTTCGCTGGACTTTATAAATAAAGTTACTTCTCTCTCGCTCTCTCTCTTTAGTTGTTTTTCTTCTCCTCTCCCTCCTTTCCTTTCTCCTCTCCACTTCGCCGAGAAGAATTTTCGGTTAACGCTCGCCTGCCGCCTCCTTCCCGGCTTCTTGCCTCAGCACTACTCGTCTACTAGGCTTTATTCTCTCGCAGTCTAGGCTCCGCCCTCCTCTCCCACCGCTCTTCCTCACTCTCCTTCGCTCCGCTCTATCCCTGCACTGTCTTCGCTTTCTCTTGCACCTCCTGTACTCGGTAGTGGAGCTTGCCCAATTTCTGTGGTTCATATCCGGCCGGGTTTCTGCAACGCGTGCCTTACGCCGGGCTTAAAGGGGCCCTGCAACACTTTTTGAACGTGGTCAGAAAATGCTGCTGATCGGTAGTCGATGCTCCTGTGAGCATATGGGCCAAACGTTTTAGAGCAGCACGCGACAGAGAATTGACAATTGAAGTCCAGGGACAACCAGAAATAGCTCATTCTTCTGTCGACAAGTGACGTCATAAAGCCAAGTGAACTGCGTCACATACCCAAAAAACACGACCACTGGCCTACTTGAGCATCGTGAGCTGCATACTTACGATGGTCGCCGCGCTGTGCCGCGGCAAGTCGCGGCGCGGGTAAGTGAGCCGCGCGCAACGTTTATGCGGTGGCGCTCGGTGAAGAAAATAAGAAAGTAGGCCCTTTCATCCCCCTCCCTGTGTGTCGCGTTGGAACGAAAGGAGAGAGAAAGCTTTTAGAGCGTTCGTCAAATCTCTGTAGCTCCATTCGCAACTGACAGATTCTAAAAAAAACATTGCGGCAGTCGATTTATCAGGCAATAAACTCTGATAGTAAGGTCATTTCATGATTACTTGGGAAAGTGTTGCTGCGCCTTTTTAAACAGTTCCGCCTTTGAAAGTTCTTGCTAGACGAAACCTTGCTAGAAGTGGCTTTTTGTCATATTACCTGCTTTCTGCCCTGCGCATGAGTTTTCGTGCTGTGGAGTAACATAATTTAGTAATGAATGCGCTAAAGTGCGTCTGATTTACTAACTAATGTCCTTATGATCATGTTGCCCGACTTTATCTTAGGCTTCCTGAATTTTACTCGTGCTTGCGCCTAATGAGGTCGCAGGTCCACATTCTTTAGCATTTTGAACACGTTTTTTATTGTTTCACGTATGTTGGCAGCTCGGGTTATGTAAAATAAATAAATAAATAAATAAATAAATAAATAAATAAATAAATAAATAAATAAATAAATAAAAAGGCTGAAATCAGGGTGAAACACTTTCCGTGGACGTAAGCGAAGATGTTGCGAGACGTGACTCTGGCTTGGTAAAGGTCGACTTACATGCTCTCGGCCCACTCCACTTCTTGCATTGTTCACTATACAGTAATCATGTACCCACGGTGCCAAAATGCAGGACTCTTTCCCCAATCGCCCTACCCGTACCCAATTAAAGCGAAATTTTATCGAGTCTCACCTTATTGGGTTGACAAACTCGCAGTCGTCCGCATTTTCGACGCATTGGTCTGAATCAGGCTTGTAGTACTTCCCGTTGATGCAATCGCACTTGTTGCCAAGGGGATGACAAGTGGTTTCTCCTTCTGGACACCAGCACTCGGCGCAGTGGCTGCAGTAAGTACACATCAACATTAGGCTTTGAACTTTCTTTCAATACTTCATTACAGGAAAATTCACAGTATACGAGAGAGAGAGCAGACCTGTGTAAGAGCTGACACTCGTGTCTCATGTAAAGAGAGACTATAGAAGAGAGGGAAAAACAGGGATATATGACGTTGGGTTATTTACACGTGCAAGTCATCCATATAGTTTTGCCTTCTGCACGTTCACTGCGTGCGTCTGTGTCTTTCTATTTGCGTCAGTTGTTTTAGCCCCCTGAAAAAACGTTTTCAATATCCCGCCAACATGCCCAAGAAGAGCTCTTATTAAGAATTAACGTACGTGTCAAGCACCCTGTGACGACTCACTGCCACTAAAACTACAGGTATCTCTACTCAGTCCGATGGCATTTCTCAGTATATCCGAATGAAACCAACAAAGAACATGTAGGGGATAGTATGCGTAGTCAAGCACTTGTAACGAGACCCTCGCTTTGAATGAACGAAAAAAAAGAGGGTATGAATCAAGGTCTCTTTTTCTTTTTGGATACAACCTAAATGAACCAAGACACTGACGCCAAGGAATATATAACGGATAGTATATATAGCCCTTTAGCTGCAGTGTAGTTATAATGATATCAATGCAAAGAATTTAATGGGTACGAAAAACAACTTGCCGCCGATGCTCTAGCAAATTAGCTATGGCGGCCATCGTCATCCCGTCCACTTTTGTACTGTGCATCAGAACGTGGGAGCGTTAGCCAGCACTGCTAGCAGCCATGATGGTGATTGAGGCTATCCACGTATGACATCCACACCAAGAGGCCTGTGTCATTCAGGTGATTTCTTGGTACCTGATTGAGCCCATCGTTGCGATATAATGTAGAGTACCCTTTTCTGAAGCCAGCCCGCTCACTAGATTTTTAGGGTTAATTGTGCCTCTCTTGATATTCGAAATTGCCTAAATGAAAGCAACTGTCGGCTAGTGGTAGAGAAATCATGGTTCGTACCAGCTTGTGTTAGCTAATGGTGAGTGCCTGATCGTTAATGGGTGTCTTCCAAATCTAAGTGTGGACGGCTAAAAACACAGTGAGGGAACAGCAAGCATTTTATGTCCCATTGCAATTTTCACGTAGCGGCCAAAATCGACAACTTCGCAATGACAGCATCGGAGGAAATTACGATGCAGGCTACCTAGCGGGTCAAACAAGATGGCGGTCATGGAGAAGACTGAAAGATCTCCGAGACGGTGGCCAGCTCAAAGGAAGTCGTGGACATGGTTTGGGACACCGTGAGAGGGAGCTCCGTCGAGTTTTTCACAGGTTTGAACACAAAAATGTTAAAAAAGTGCAACAAATTTATGTTATATTCCTAGCTTTCTCTTTTCGACGCGAGGTGGCGTCACACCATGCTGAGGTCTTCAAGGCGCGTTCAATTCCAGGGACGACTGGGGCACGGTGCTGTCTTCTAAAATGTCAGCGCAAACTGTCTGCGATGCTGGCCGAAATTGGACACAGCCAATATCGACTAGATTCAGTGAAACTTTTCAACATCCCTATTGAAACGTTCCGAACGCCATTCCAATAATTCCTTACGTTTGCTTACGGAATTCTTATGTTTTTCAAATATCTTCCATATATTGGTGACATATATCCGTAAAAATTTTACGCAAAGATATGGGATTATTGGAATGACATAAGGGAGGTTTTAATAAGAATGACTGCTAATTAGGCTAATATTAGCTAAATGATGGTTGATAGCGACAAAAGTGTTGTATAATGATATCTCATGTTGGCTAGTGATGCCACGCGCTGGCTGAGTGGTGTGATTCAAAATAATGCCTATGGCCTACCTGCTTTTTCCGGAGTAGAGAGGTTATGGTGAAATTGTTTTTAAATGTACCGGCGTAAGTGTGTAAAATTTTGCTTTAGCATCGCTGTGACAGGTGGAGTGCTACGCTGGATACTGTCGATTTCCGAGAGGTTGTCGTGTTCAGCCATTGGTCAACTCTTTCCAGAGGGCTGCTAGGGCCTCTCTGATTGGCTTAAAACGCCGCCATTACGAAATTTTTGAAGATGGCGGTATTTGAGTTTCCAGAATAGAACTCAAGGTTCTGAGACGACAATGCATGTGTAAATAGTGGAAAGAGTTTTCCAGGCGAGAATCTTCTTTTTTTACCTCGGAGGCTTGAATTCGCACTTATCGAGATCCTTGGCGCAGACATCCTTGTCAGGTTCGTACATCTTTCCGTTGACGCATCGGCAGCTGCTGCCAGCCATCGAGCACGAGCGTTTACCATTACCACAGGAGCACGGATGGCACCCCCTGAAATCAACACAACATTGCAGCCGAATTAGATGTCCAAAAAAGAAAACACACCCGTTTGTAGAAAAAAAGAACACTACGGTACGCGCGGCAGATGCAAATCTGAAGTATAAATGACATCGATACACATCGCTTACATGATTAACTGATAAACGGTAGCAGAGTGGTAGTCGTAAACCAAGAGTCCTGGGCGGGCAATTTAGTTATATGGATTCGCCAGGCATCACTCCAGATATGCGCCACGCGAGGCTAGGCCGAAAGAACGTCCGCTCTCTGAGCGAGGCGAAAAAAACGCCAGGCCTGCGCTAAAACCGCAGCACAGTCACAGCGAAAGCTGGAAGAGCGGCGTTTCTAGAGCCCGTTAAGCTCTCTTGGGGCTACAATACAAGTACACTAGAAAGGTACCCACTACGCCATAAATCACAATTTTTGTGAAGTTTGGAAGCACCTACTAAGCCATTATTCTTCATTCTGCGGAGAAGCGAGGCACCAGCTACACGTCTGTAAGGCATTATGTGCACTTTGTTCACGCGACGACTGATGACGATGAAGAATTATGGCTCAGCCCTTTGTAATGGGTTGGAATCTTTAAACGGCCCACCAGGTATGTAATTTGCATTGGATGACGCCTGGTCGCTATTTCCCTCTCCCGTCATGCTGTATAACATACGTTGACGTGAGAAAGAGACGGGGGGGGGGGAGCGAAGAACTTTACTGAGACCCCGAGGAAATGGATCATACGCTTATGGGCTTCCTTGGCAACCAATACAAGTGCCCTTGCGAGGAACCCACTACGCTATAAATCATTGTAATTTTACTGAGACCCAGAGGAAGTGTATCATGCGCTTATGGGCTTCCTTGGCAACCAATCCAAGTGCACTTGCGAGGAACCCACTACGCTATAAATAATTGTAATTTTTGAGAAGTAGCCCAGCAGGCACTCTGCCATTTTTTTCATTCTACGGAGAGCGTTGGTACCTGCTAAACCCATGTAAGGCATTATGCGCACTTTGTTGATGCTGTGCCTGATGATGAAGAATTATGGCAGGGTCCTTTGTAATGGGTTGGAAGCATTCAACAACCTGCTCGTTGCGCAATTCGCATTGTGTGACGCCTGGTTACAGAATTCGCGTTGTGCTACGCTTGGTGCTTATTTTACTCTTCTACCACGCTATATTGCATATGCTAATGTGGTTCCTTCCCGACATGAAGCCTGTATAGGACCTTTTAACAAAGCAGTTTCAAGCACCGGCATGGCTCAGAGGTTGAATACTGGGCTCCCACGCAGAGGACCCAGGTTCGCACCTCGTTCCATCCTGGAATTTTTTTCTTATTTAGTTTTTTTTCTTATTTCGAGCGATACTGGTTACGGACACCGGCGGCGGCGGCGGCGGCGGCGGCGGACAACTACGGCGCCAAAAACGGCCGGTGAAATGATCTCATAACAGCTTTCGCTGTAAAAGAAGAAATCCAGCGCTAATTTCGCTCTTGTGTAGCGATTGGTGCCCTGCCATGGTGGTCTAGGGGTTATGGCGTTCGACTGCTGACCCGAAGGTCGAAGGATCCGGTCGCGGCGGCTGCATTTTCGTGGAGGCGAAAATGTTTGAGGCCCACGTGTACTTATATTTAGGTGCACGTTAAAGAACCTCAGGTGGTTGAAATTTCCGGAGCCCTCCACTACGGCGTCTCCCATAATCATATTGTGGTTTTGGGACGTTAAAGCCCAGATATTATTATTGTGTAGCGATTGGTGCAGTTCTAAATACTGCGCTTAATGCAGTTCCACTACTGCGAAACCTGAGGAACTGCGCAGCACGGGCACCCAGCAATTGCCGTTGCACTCTTGCTAGTCTTTGCCTATGAGTGATCTCTCGCAGGAGTTCGTAACCCCAGCGCCCGAGAAGCGCCAGTGGGAGGAGCAAACGCGAGCCCCGCTGAGGAGGTGGCGCCCTCTCTTGTGTGGCGCTGGTGTCAACCGCATGTTTCTGAAGCATTTTTAGCGATCTTAAGTTGATGATCGCGATTACCTTTTGGTTATTTTAGGTAATTATATTATTTTATACTTTTTTCTTCCTTTCCAACCTGTTTTGGACATTGCTAGCCATGTTTCAGGCCCGTATTGATGGCTTGATTTTGAGCGGGACCATGCTACATGATACGCTGGATGAACGACAAGCCGGGCCCTTAAAGCGCTGCGTACTAAAAATATTGTTGGCATTGAAAAGTTGACCCGGCGAGTGCGACGTCGTTCTGGTCATCCAATCTAACTTTGCCTGTAATACCTGCCGTTCACTCGTTGCCGCCTTTTCCTTGAAGTCAGTTAGGAAATATAGCGCATTATTTTTCGCTGATTGCACTGATACCGCGTGGAGTTCACAACAGAATCCCCTTTTACGCCAAGGTCGGAGTATACATTCACTTAGATTGGCGCGTAGTTTATTCTGCGAATTTTCATCTTGATAGAAATACTCCGATTCCTGACTGAGACAATCACTGGCTTACAGGCAAGTGCTAAATTCCTCATTGGCCCGCTTTTTATAAATGCTACGCCGTTCGCTTTACTATGTTGGTTGCCCGAATAAAAAAAAAACTTAATCTCGCTAGAACTAAAAAAGACGTTTCACCCTCTATTTGAGCTGGCGAATCCATATAACTTCCAAAGATTCACAAGCAAGGTAACCCGGGCCGTCCGATCATATCCGGTATAAACACTATAACCGAAAACTAGTCTTTCTATGTTGACTCCGTTATTAAACATATTCCCGATACATTTCCATCATTTGTCAAGGACACTAATAATTTTCTTCGAGACATATTAAGTCTTATCATTCCGCAAAGTGCAGTACTTGTAACACTGGACGTCGCCTCACTTTATACTAACATACCGCATGCCGATGGAATTGCCGCAGTGCTTAAGGCTTATGAGGATTCTTGTGTCGAGAGATCTATCAATAAAGAAGACGTGAAATCGCTATTAAAGCTTATTCTTGAACTCAATAACTTTGAATTTATTAATTGTCATTACGTTCAGATCAGCGGAACATCAATGGGAACTCGAATAGGCCCTACTTATGCTCACATTTTCATGGGCATCCTAGAGAATGATTTTCTGTCTAGCACTGACCTGCAGCCTTCCTTTTATAGACGTTTTATAGATGATATATCTTTTATTTGGAAGTATCGAGAGGAGACCGTGTTAAAGTTTATAGAAGGATTTAATAACTTTCATCCGTCAATCAAGCTTTCGCACAATTATTCGACATATTTGGTTAACTTTCTGGATGTTACTGTCATGCTTTCCGAAGGAAAGTTGGTCCCAAAACTATACCAAAAGCCTACTGACAGAAACCAGCTTCTACGTTTCCAGAGCAGCCATGTGCGACATTGCAAGACGGGTATACCTTATAGTCAGGCTCATCGATTTAAGCGATTGTGTTCCGACCGCAAAGACTTCGTATCTAATTGCGAGCAACTTAAAAGCGCTCTCATTAAACGACGGTATCCGACGGACTTGGTTGATGACGCTATAGACCGAGCAGACCAATTGAACAGAGCCGACACTCTTGGCGGAAACTGTTTACCTGAACGACGTACTGATACTAATCTCGTATTGACTTACTCGGCATCAGTGCCAAAGGTTCTTTATATACTGAAACGCCCCCACAACATCCTTACCCAAAGTGAACATTGGAAAAGTAGCTTTCCTGAACCACCTCGCGTGGTTTACCGGCGGTCAAAGAATCTCCGCGACGTGTTAACATCGTCAAAATTAAATAAACCCACAATATCTGGTTGTGCACCTTGCAAAAAACCACGTTGCGAGATGTGTCTACATATTCAAACTTCCCAGGAAGTCATTGGTACGTCTTCAAACTTCACCCTTAAGGTTCGCGGCTCCTTTGATTGCGATAGCTCTAACGTTATATGCATGTTCGAGTGCACCGTCTGCCAAATACAGTATATTGGCCAAACTGAAACGCCATTCCGAATACGCTTCAACAACCATAGATCGCATGCTAATACGCTACCCAACCTGCCGCTTTCAAAACTTCTTCGCTTACCAGGGCATTCTTTCGACAAAATCAGGGCCACTATACTTGAATCATGCTTTCATTCGAATCATGATCGTGAAATCCGCGACTCTTACTTAGTCTATAAATTCAACGCCATTTCATCAGGTCTAAACGAAAGTACAGGCACACTTTCTAGCGTGCCCACCAAGAATCATCAGCCTTAACTGGAACAATCCATGAACTACGTTCAGTTTTGTGCTTGAACCCACAGCCCGTTGTGTCATCGATTAAGCTTGTTGGATGCTGTCTGCATGCCACTTTGATTGTGGGTATTTATGTATCCATGTTTTATAGTTAGTTGCGCTAATTAATCACCCCTGTTACAATAGGTATGAATGCAACACTGTATTTCACCACGCACGCGCCATTAAAAAGCCTAGACTACTCATCTTATTTACTTCGAATTAATTGAACGTATAATCTGGCTGCACTGTCACGCGGCGCTTTGATATTGTCATGTTAACATTGTAATTGTCGATATCGCGTTCGTACATAGTTATGCTGTGTGCGCGAAGTGATTTCTGTATATTTTTTTTCTTTTTTCGGCATGAGATCTAACTGTACCGTCATGAGCACTGCACGCAATGAATTGTGTAATCGCTGATTTACGTCGCCATGTTATACTATGTCATGTATATCGCATTTATAAGGAGACTTGTTGACATGTACGTGTTACTGACATGTACGGTGCACCAGCCGAAACGTCAGTAAATATACCGCAAAAAATCAACGTGCGCCGTACTCTGTCTTGCTCCTTAATCTAGCGGGGCCAACGTGACTTCCTTGCTGCACACACACACACACACACACACACACACACACACACACACACACACACACACACACACACACACACACATATATATATATATATATATATATATATATATATATATATATATATATATATATATATATATATATATATATATATATATATATATATATATATATATATATATATATATATATATAATGATCTCGCTGTCGCCGGTCATCTTGTATTCTTTCAACCGGGTCTATTTTCTCTATCTATGCAGTACAGTAATGATACAGCCACTATGTCCGTGTAAAGCACTATTGCCCCAATTACCACCCTACCCGCTTCCACTAAAGTCTGATACGTCATTGCGCCTCACCTATCTGGACCTCCACCTTGACATTCGTCCATACTTCGGACGCACTGGTCTGAATCGTCCACGTGGTACTCTCCATTGACGCAATCGCACTTGCTACCCACGAGTGGACAACTGCTCCTTCCGTCTGGACATTCGCACTTGACGCAGCCGCTCCTGCAAGCACATTTGAACATTAAACTTGGAACTCTCTTTGCACACTCAATCACAGACGAATGCACAGTGTACCAGGCAGAGTAAACCTGCAGCTGAATGCTGGCCTAGAGACTGACGTAAAATTACGCTATACAAGCAGCAAGGCATCGTCTATATTACCTTGGATGTTTATTCGGTGCGCACTCGTCCATGTTTCGGACGCACATTTCGGAACTGGACTTGAAGTAATACCCATTCATGCAGCCGCATGCAAGGTCATTGGTTGGTGCACATTCGCTTTCGCCGTTCGGGCAGTGACACGTTAGACAGTCACCCCTATAGATAATAAGCGTTAGAGAGCTCGCTTCGCAGAAATTCCGCCGTCGGCGTCGGTGACGGCGTCGTTTGTGAGCGAAAACTCGTCCGTGACCGAAAAATCGAGAAAGATGCAAATAAAATAAACAATAAAAATCTTCGCACCCATTGAGGATTGAACTCGGGCTGTTTAGCGCGACAAGCAGGCGTCCTACCACAAAGCCACGATGTTACTTGCAACTACTTCGAAAAAAAAAAAGAAACACTACACAAATGTCATGTAGTGGAAGGAGTCTCCTTAACGCATTTTGTTCGGCAGGTGTTACGACGAAAATGAGCCCATTCGGCGATTTGTAGGCGCATTGGCGAGGCCATCAAACCACGTTTTTTGCGCGACGCCACGCTTCGAAAAAAGCCGGGATAGTGCACCCATCACTGCTAAAAACACACACAAACTTGCAAACAGCTCCAAAAGTGGACAACTATGTCCATCTAGCGGAAAACATATCAAGCCAACAGCAAACATTAGATAATGTGGTGCCATCTGTGAGGCATTGTGAGAAACATGTCTCGACTGTAACACAGGTATAGGGAAGTGCTTTAGATCGCAAAGCTCTACCATTACTATAGATACATTGCGCGCGCCCGTGTGTCTGCGTGCGTGTGTGTAACAACACACATTAATAAGTATGCACTTAGTGGTTGAAGTGCGCACTAAGGGGCCTGGATTTCGCCATCGCGGTCAACTCTTAAAGGCGAAGCTTAAGGGTCACCCAATTTTTTGGGTGGGAGGCTTCGTGGTTGGGCGGCCACGAGCCCCTGAAGCCGGGTGGCATCTGCAGCTCTCTTGATGACCCTCAAGGACGCGTGGACAGTCCGTTATGGTCGTCTTGTGGCTTGAGACACTTGAACACCTAATTTTAGAGTGTCCTGCATTTGTTATGCAGCAAGCACCGCTTATCAGGGAATGTGGACTTATTGGACTTAAGTGGACGACCCTTGATGATTGTTCCCGGGAGGATGTGCCGCACATCGTGACTAGGCTTTCCTAAACAAAACTGATTTGGCCTTGCGTTTATAAATACTTGTCGGTGTGACTGCATATTTGTATTCACGTGTGCGTTATTTGTTTTTTCTTTCTTCTCGATTTTCATTCCTCTTTCTTTCCCCCCTATGCTCCTTTCCTCTGTTTCCCCCTTCCCGAAAGAGCAGGCAGGTCTTGTGCCCCTTTAGGTGGTAGTTGTCAGCCTGTTCCCTCCCTATTTCCTCTGTGGGGTCTTGTTTTATGTGTATCCAAACCAAATAAATAAATAAGTAAATAAGCCTCGTCTGCAGGTCATTGTCAGAGCTGCGGAACACAGTCTCCCGCTGCTCAGTATTAGTTATCTCCTAATTCTTATGGTCTACTGCTGCGCAGGGCCACATAATGAAAAATAAATCTGATCTTTGCTTGAAGTGCTCGCAGGTATTGGTCCGGGCAGTAGTAGTGATAGGCTACGGGATTGGGTTATGTATTTGTCTGGAGTCACCTGCAAGCTACTTCTTGGAACTTCTTTTGCGCTGGCGGGTACACTGCGCGGACGAATCTGTAGTGATTATTTCCTGATAGATGACCATGCGATCTCTCTCTGATGCCAGCATGACCCACCCGTGTGCTCGCTTGTAGAATCCTCGAGCTGCAGGGTGGGTGGCATCGTGTCCGGGTAGAGAGGAGAACGTTGACGCCCAAAAAAGTTGGAGGACGCTTGAGCTTCTCCTCAAGAGTAGAACGCCATGGCGTAATTGGGTCCCGTTCGCGTCGCCTTCCCGATAGGTTGCCTCGCTTCGGTTCTCAGTGGACACCTCAACCGTGCTGCAAGGAAAGGGACGTCTTTGCGAGTGAAATTAGGCGTTTAAGACTATCCTACAATGTCTACTGGTCTACTGCAAGTATAGTTGCGATGCGCCCACTACGCCATAATTATTTCTTCTGTGTATCAGCGAAGTACCCGCTACGCGTCCGTAAGGCAATGCGCGAACCCTACGCAGATGTAGATTGTACAATTATCTGCTCACGTATTTGATGCTTCTGCTGGTGATGATTATTAGATATGTCTGAGCGCTTTGAAATATGTGGGCCTATAAACCCTTCACTCGTTCTGCAATTCACATGTCTTGAAGTCAGGCGCGAATCTACCCTTCTGCCGCGCAACAGAATAGGCGTTAAGAAGACTCCTCGCGTTGTATGACATTCGTACAGGGATTTTTTCGGAAGAAGTTCTAAGCAGTGGCGTGGCTCTGTGGTAGAACACGTACTCGAACGCACATTTCTGATTTCCACTCGCACCAAAGTTTATTTGCTAGCATCAACCTCGAATTTTCGCACACGTACAATGCTGATTTTCCGCTCACAACCAAAGACCCCGACACCGACACAGGAACTTCAGTGAAGTGAGCTCTTTAACGCTATCGCATTGATAATGTGAATCGGTCCTAGGTGATGACAGGTGTTCAGCATGTGTCTCACGGAGCCCATTGTCTAAATTTCAGACAATCCTTACAATCACTCCAACGCAAACCTGCTCATTACGAGCCCTGAGGAGCTAAAGACAGCGCATGGTCCCTTATTCATTTGCCTAAGACGACTGGAAAGCGAATGTCATCTGATTCTTCTATGCCGATTGTATCGATCCTGCCCGAAAGCTTTCCGAACCCGACGTGTTTTTGCACTGACTCCGGTATCAGAGGCATCGGAAGCTTTGTCCACCTCACGAGGTCTCGCAGTGCCTCCGACGACAACAGTACACAGTCCTAGCAACTGGAGATGGAGCGTTTGCTTCACTTTCTTGGGATCGCAGTGGAATGCCGAGAGAGAAGCGCACAGATCACGACTCCAGGGTTCGTGAAGAGTCATAGCGATCTTAATCAGAGCTTCCGGAAGCTACCGTCGCCTCCGTCTGTCAGATGCTTCCTAACCGGACAAACGTTTCTTCCACGACCTGCGTTGTCTGTTCTGCAACTAACCAGAGTACTGAAAAATGCGCTAGCCGCATGGGCATAGCAGAGAAACGCAATTTGCTCTCCGCGGAAGGTCGCTGCTTCAAGTGTACAGCGAAAGGACATCTCGTGCGAGGTTGCCGCCGCAGGGTGCATTGCAATATATGTAAGCGTCCGTGAGTCGGAAGTGTGTACCTGAAGAGCTACTGAAGGTTGAGGTACCGTAACCGAAAGTGCGGGGAAACTGTCAGCACGGCAACACTTCAGTACATATAGAAGCTGTCGTAGTTCCTTTAATCTGCGATGACATAACTAAATCTCCAAAAGCAAACAAATTTTTGGAAGACTTCGTCGCTGAAGGCATGCAGTTGTTTTTTCAAGCCTCCCCTGCGAAACCGGAGTAAGCCTCCTAATAGGATCGGACCACTTGTGGAAACCGATTACCAATCTGAGCGCAGTCCGGTGGGACACTCATAACAAAGGTGTATTTGCTATGCGCACGAAGATGGGGTGGACTATTCAAGAACCACATTCAGTCGAGGGATAAGGTGGCCAATATACAAGCAATTATATCTGCGTCCTATGAACAGATGTTCACGAGAGGGAGGACCTCTCTTACCCGTCACAATGGGTTTCAGAGCTTGATACCATTGGTATTTTAGGACATTCCCGAAGCAGGAACACAACGACATACGGAGGTTCAACGAGACCATAAATTTCAGAAATGGTCGCGATGAAGCTTCGCCACTAAGGAAATAAGCAGAGTGCGACTTTGTTGATAATCGCAAGGTCGCGATTTAGCGGAAGAAACAAACAATTGTACCTTACAACAAAACTATTCGGAAACTCAAGGAAGATGGACATGTCGAGATCGCCGCTTATAAAAAGTCAGGAATAATCCATGGAATATGTACATCAAGATTCCCAGTTGTGTTTGACGCCTCTTTATACAAAGCAGTCCTGAGAGTTCTTTTAATGGCCAACTTGAAGAGGGAGTTGAGGACCGAGACGCTCTTTGCGTCAAATCTCCCCTCGCCATCGCAATGGCTTTAGACGACGTGAAAGGCTGTCATTGCTACACCAACAGCAGCATTCTGCTGTGCGCGTGTTTGTGAGAACAGTTGTTACAGTGAAAGCCTACATCGCTGTTTTCACATGTGCGGCAGTTAGACCTTTGTAATTAGGTCTGTGCAGTCACATAACGGTTAAATCATTTCTGACGGCCTCGCGGCGTTTTGTCGCGCAGCATTGAACAGCAAGGTGTTTGTATTCCGACAATGCTCTAACGTATAAGACAGCTAGTCGTGAACTGAAGTCCATATATCAAATTCTACGAGATGTACAAGTTCAGGATTTCTGGTTCTGGGAGAAATAAAGATACCACCACCACCACTACCACCACCACCACCACCACCACCACCACAAATAACGTTCATGTCATAGCTGAGCGTTGTTCATATGGGGGGGGGGGGCTTTTAGAAAAGAACGATACAGTCTATTAAAGCCTACCTCACGAGCTTATTAGGCAAATGGTATAAAATGGTCGGGTCGGAGGATGTTGGAAATTGCGCGCGGCTCTGAGAGGAGGACGAAGAAGACGAGGCAGCGGTGGCACGGCTGGTTTGGAGTGTTCTATTTACACCATGCTGTGATGGTATCGTGCTGAGCGCCAGTAAAGGCTGCAGAAGGATTTTACCACAACAGAACTGCACAATTGGCACAGTTTTGCACAGACTAAAACCCGACAAGGAGCCGATATACCATGTACATGGCGGTTGGAAATAATTTGTAAATATGCAAACGCGTTCTACACTTACTGTATAGATGACAAACGGTCGTTGAGCCATGGTACGTAACAAGAGCAGACGTCCAGTGTTTTACCAGTGCTTAAGTAGGACTTCGCAAAAAAAAAGAGACGGACAACATAGATGCATAGTCGTACAGAAGTAATGGACTACCACCTGGCCCGAAATGGTGCTCTCAGTTAGCCAGCTGTTTGATACTGGCCTAGTGTTATTGTTACACTGAGCAGTCCTAGTAAAATGCTCTGCGCGTATTAGGCGCGCTCATTTTGCGGTTCACTATCCACGACTAGACAACATGGGGACGCCATTGAGAACTAAATAAAATGGGGCAGCTCTACACTAGTGGAGCGAACAATTAGGAGACAGCATAGCTGATGGCGTTCCCCTTCTTTTTTCGCTCCTCCTAACCATCATAATGTCCTCCTTATCCTGAATTCTCTTTCCGACCTCCTTGCCATACCATACCGTACAAGTCTACACGATGCTTTACCTTCACCCCTTCTCCTCACCCGCACTGCCCTTTCCCACCCTATTGCTATACTGTACGATGCAAGATCATGCTATGCTTCACCTTCTCTCCTCATCCTTGCTCTCCTCCTCACCCTCACATCACTCATCTTCACCGCCAGTTCGCCACCTCCTTGCTGTACTATACTACATAAGTATATGATATACTTTAACCTCTCCCCTCCTCCTTTCCATCCTCTTCATCCTCAGATCACTCCTTCTCACTCTTCGCTTTCCCACCAGCAACGCATTCATGTGGTTCCCATAAATGCTTGTACTCTGTGGATCCCGCGACCTTCGGTCAGCAGTCGAGCGCCATAACCACTAAACCACCGTGGTGGGGCACGACTAAATGCACGGGCAATGGTAAGAAAGTTCCATGTACACGTTTCAGAGCGTGCCTTCTGACGCATCGCACATGCGATTGTAAATAACATTTTGTCGCCTCGTCTAATTCTCAAAAGTAGCCTAATATTTTGCTTATGGGGTCACCGACGTATGTTAGATATCGAATATTTACTGTACGATTAAAATGTCAACAATTTACGCATTCACAGACGTGAGAAGTGAACACGAAAAACGATTGGTCGGTATTTTCTGGTCTAATATTCTTCCAGCATGTGCTGGTCATTGCAGCACAATTTTTCGACGCTGACTCAACGCATGCCAAACCAACTGGGCGCAATTGACGATAGCACACCCGCAGTCGTATGTAACCCATTTCGCAGAACAGCATTTTTCAGTTTAAAAGGTCACACATTTCAAGTATCAGATCACTTTCCATACCACATGAAACGCTTGAAAAACTTGTGCTATGAAACACTAGGAGCGAGAACCATAGAACCAATTAACGGTACCTTGTGAAGATCCACCAGCGAAAATAAACTGCAAATACACCTTAGGACAATCCGTCCGTTCACTGACAATCGATGACGCTCACGAATTACCCATTTATCATTTAACCCTCTTATAGCAATGTAATAAATGCCTTAAAGAGTCACAATAACTTTTACAGCGCAAAAAAAAGCATGCACAAGATAGACGACACGTGAACATGGCGAGAGCTCCTGTTGAGTTGTCGTGTCTTTTGTGTGTGTGTTTTATTTTAATTTGCGAGCGGTGTCGGTTTTCGTTCGGGCCTGCCAAGACAGTCGTGCTGATGTCGAGCGCATAGTGCTGACAAATAAGTGGGATGACGCTTCCCCCTCGCATAATAACAAAAAGCGTTTCCATTGCAACACCACTGATTTTTCTGTTGCTTCTCTGGCTTGGAATTAAGTTTGGCCTACAAAGCGCCAGACGAGAATTTGTCACTAGTGACACGTACAGTACCCGCTTACCTGGAGGGTCCACCAGCTGATACACCCATGGAAAGCTCTCCTAAACCCGTGGAAAGATCTCCTACACCCGTGTCAAGATCTTCTCCTACACCCGTGGCAAAATCTCCCAGCGGCATACACTCATCGACGCTCTCAGCGCACTGATCGCCGGACTTGTATAGGTTCCCATCTCGGCACACGCAGCCGTTTTCATCCACTGAGCAGACGTCACTGTCATGTGCGCAATGACAGCTGGCACAGCCAGCCTTGTATTTCCTGCGAAAGGGAAACACGAGTGCGCAAGATGTGTGTCAAAAATGCTTACCGACCAACTCAAACAGCAAAGAATTCCCAGGCGGTGAACTTTCATGCAGAAGGACTAAAGACACTGTCGTATTGGTAGGAAAAGTGCTGAGTAGTTAATGATGATTGTGTAGAAAAGTGAAAAAGGTTTGCACTGAACTAATTCGGCCAATAAAAATGTGTACTAAGGAATATTATTTTACAGGCCTCGTGTATATATATATATATATATATATATATATATATATATATATATACAGGGTGTTTCAAGAAATGTGTCAAACCTTCTCAAAAAATCAGGAAAATGCGATATTTGCTCGGGGCTTTCATAATTGCTTTTTCTGAAGCGGCAGGAACCTTAAGGTAGTTAAGGACATCATTTAGGACAATAATTAATAAAGTTACAATAATTAACATTTTAATTAGTGGAGTTAGGTGCTTGTGTCAAAGAGAATTGAAGTTCTTCATGCGAGGAACCCATCCGAACTTTGAGATTTCGAAAAAGCGTCCTCTAGTAATTGATGTTGCCTAATGAAATTCAACGAAATGCAACGGCTTTCAACAGCGAAAGCCATCGAATGCGGTTGAATTTCATTACTTCGTAATTATTACTAGATGCCGCTTTTTCGAAATCTGAATGTTGGGATGGGTTTCTGGCACGAAGAACTTCAATTCCCCAATTTGACACAGTCACCTAACTCCACTAATTAAAAAGTTAATTAACTTTCTTAATTACTGTCTCAAGTCATGTCTCTAACCATCTTAAGATGCCTAGCGCTACAGAAAACGTCATTCACTGATTTTGGACGTCTCAGAAGAATATGGCAGTTGCGTTCTTTCATGTTTCTCTTTAGGTTTCACCATTGAATTCGGTTGAATTTCATTACTTCGTAATTATTAGTAGATGCCATTTTTTGGATATCTCAAAGTTGGGTTGGGTTTCTGGCATGATGAACTTGAATTCTCCCATTTGACACAACCACCCAACTCCACTAATTAAAAAGTCAGTTAATTTAACTTTTTTTAATTACAGTCCCAAATAATTTCTTTAACCATCTTAAAATCCTGTCACTAAGAAAAACCAATTCTGAAGGCAGCAATCAAATAACGCATTTTCCTGATTTTTTGAGAAGGTTGGACACATTTCTTGAAACACCCTGTATATATAGATGCCATACGTAGCTTTCAGGCATAACTGTATTGGTTGTTTTTGTAACAGGTAAAAGAATCTTTTGAAATCCTATTTCCTTAAGCGCAGTTTGAACCACTCATTTAGAGTTATCTCTGAAGCACGTATTATTTGCACAGTAAATAAGTGTATATTTGTAACAGTTATTAAGTTATAATGATTTTTTTTTCAACTTCTTGCTTTGAGAAAGCGTTGTAGTTCCCGAACTGTAGTCGGTGAATTCAAGACATGCCGATTTCATCTTCATGTAATTTCTGAACCTGCCCGTCAAAAAACAGCGGTTTGCTGAAAGTAAAATCGAACCACAAGCGCATTTTTATTGAGAGCTTGGCAGCGCCTGCCTGAAGAATGGTAATAATTGCAGCCTTATGAGTTTCTAAATATTTTTTTTCCAATTTGATGTACATTGTAAAATGTCGGCCTTGAATGACACCTGGAAATATGTGCGCTATAGTGCTTATTTGAAGTTGACTGTAAAATCTAGACAATAATTCAGTCGTTATTTTAATATTCAATGCAAGTAAAACGGGAGTCTTTTTGAATAGCGCAGCCTCAAAAAGTTTTATTTCTGCTACGCGATACTAGCAATTCATGCCACCAAGAGCATCGCCGCTGCAATGGAGTGATTACCAATGGTCTTATTTGCAAGTTTGTTCATATAACTGTCTAAAACCCCTCTATGCAATGCCCGAATGGGCCTTTAGGGTATATGAATAAAAAAATTATGTGCCCATGAAAATCTAAATTGAAGAAGTGCGAGCTTCACGACTACAGGAGAACTCGACAGGTTGTTTCAGACTGTGGGTGATGAAAACAAAGTATGCAAATGCGAAACCTTGTTCTCCATTCTCAAAACATCTGTGATGTGCTAAGGAAGTGAGAACGACGAGCCACAGTAATGAGGAGTATTTACTAAACAGAAAACTCTAGCTGACAGTCCATCTACGTCAGCGGAAAAAAGGAACCCGAAAAGTGCGTCGTACGGGGTGGTCGTGTCTTGAGCCACGCGCCTGATTCGCGTTTCTTCAGGCCGCGGTCCGTTTCCCACGAATCTCTGTTATCACATTCTTTTTGCACGGCGATGCTGCTACACATCTAACTTGTAGGTTGCAACAATGAGCTGGTTAGAGCAATGGTTACAGCGATGAGCTAGTCACATTCAGCGGTGTAGAGCAAAAAGTTATGCAGTTGCACTCAAGTTCACTCAGCGGACGTGCGGAGCTGTGATCAGCCTGCCCTGCTGTGGCGCTGGCGTTCCCGGAAAAGGAAGCGCTGTCGTTCCAAACATAGAGACTTCTCGGCGTCCATGGCGGGAAAGAAAACGTTCATTTGTGATGCAGTGGCACCTCATCCCCTCCTCTTTTTCCTCCTCCTAACCCTGACATCACTCCTCCTAAGCATTAATTCTATTTCCCACCCCCTAGCTACACTCTACTATACACGGCTATGCTATGCGGTACCCTCTCAATTGTCCTTTCGAATCGGTTCTCCTTACCCTCACTTCCTTTCCTCACCCTCTTGCTATAATATACTATACACGGATATGCTATGTTTACCCTCCCCTCCTCCTTTCCCTCCTCCTCACTCTCACATCGCTTTCCCACCCCTTGATAAACTATACTACACATGGATACGCTATACATATGCTACGCTTTACCCTCTCCGCTCCTTCTCACCCTAACATCACTCCTCTCCACCCTCACTTCCTTTTTCCGCCTCCTCGCTGTACTAAACTATAATGGCTATGCTATGCATAGTTTTGTCTGCGTGACGCCAAGGGACGACGTGAGACATGAGACGACAGTCCTAGCCCGTAGAGTGCTCCGCACTTAGTCACTGTTTGGCCACAAGGGTGAAGCATTGAGTGCGATAGCAACAAATTGGAATGCTATACGAAGTAAGGCTAGCAATTAACTTATCGAGGATTAGACCTGGCGTAAGTTAGCAGAACGCTGGATTAAGGGAATGCAGACTTTCCAGTGTGCAATGGGATTTTCTAGATCTCTTTTGCTTCAGAGCCAAGTAAGCGGTGGGAGCACAGCACGTACAAAGGTATGAGGTTTCTACTGATGCCTTCTAGAGATATGCGGCGCGGACGGCCACGGGAGATCACGCCCTGGAAGTGAAACTACGCATTTCCTCCCGTAGGCACGCAGTCCCACCTCCGCTCCTATCTCCAATGCGCCTTTCGCGCGAAAAAAGAAGGGAGAGCCGTTTCCTCTCTGCTTGAAGAGCGATCGACGGCAGCCCTCGCATGCGAGGTGGTGTTATCGCATACACCTTCCGTGCGACAGAGATGACCGGCTCATTTCATCTCTGCTTCAGCCGCGATCGTCGGTAGCGGTCGTGCGCGTTTACTCCCACGTAGAACATACGACGGGCGGGACGATGTAATCGATTTGGACTCTGTACGGAACATGACGGCGACGTCGAAAACACGTCGAGAATGTCCATATAATTGCTAGTGCAATAAAACTGTGCTTGTATTGGCGACGGCGATGATAAAAAGGTCTGACTCACGTTCTGTCCGGGTGCATGCCGCAATCCTCTATGTTGGTAACGCATTCGGTGCTGTTGATGAAGTACATGTGGTCGTCTTTGCACGTGCACATTCCATTTCCGAGTTTGCACCTAGATTTGCCACCATAACAGATACAACGGGTGCAGGAGCCGTCTTCGTCACCTGAAATGAACGAGAGGCTCACTTCATATGCGTGTAGGCTGTCTACTGGGCCACATTTCATGAAAGAAGATTGACCTTCAGGCATGTAACGAATACGGACCGTTCTACAAAACAGACTAGCGTTCTACGAGGACTAAGCACGAGGATGCCGCGAAGGTTACTTACATTCACAGGGTCAGACTCGACGTTGCCTAGAATGTGCACAACATGTAACAGTTGTGAGCACCTAAAACACGTCCTGTGTGATTTTTTCAGTTGTTATTCAGAGCGGCAGATTATGCAGACAGCACTAGATTTGCAACGCGGCTTGAGCTTGGAGCTGCGGCACCATCTCGGCCCGCGGCAGAGCACCACTTGCGCTATAGGCAACACGAAAGCGCAGCTGGTCTTCTTAGAGACTACATAAGAATTGACATTTGAAAAAGTTGGAATTGGTTACGCATATTTGAAATGGGCGGTGCAAAAGGAAGGACACGAGAAAAAGCACAACGCAACCTCAACTTACATTTGAGGTCACTAAAAGAGCCGCGCGTTAGGCGGCAGTCACGTGGTATTTTTTAAAATTCGCGCGCTCTAAAGAAAGGCTGGAAAACGAATTAGGAAGGAGAGTTATCTTAGCATAGATTAAAAAAATCAATGTTTATGAACAAGCGGTACAACTTTTGTGTTGAATGCTTTTCTCTAGAGTTACTATTCAAAATGTTTATTAGGCAATCTTTGTTAGTTGCCGAGCTTGGCGGATTGCAAGAAATATTCTGACGTTCTCTACATGGCTCAGGAGAATACTGCGATAATAGGAGACGCGTGGCGCCTATGTTTCGCTTTTTATTACTTGGTGCTTCTTAGCTGAAACACCCTATATGTATAACCATGTATATACTATAAGTAAAACCCACAATGAAAAATAGTTCACAGCAAAGTTTTTCCGAAGCGCGCGACTGGTGATTCGATCCTGCAACCTCTCGCTCCGCAGCGGGATGCGTTAAACAGGTCCGCCACGCAGCGTACGTTCTCCAGCACACTAGCAATGACCTGTTTGTGTGCACCACTTACCGCTGGAGATACGCAGAGCTCTGAGATGCTTCAGCGTGTTAGAGGTTTGTTCCATTTCATGCGCGATAAGGGTAAAATGGCGCGTTTTATAGGTTGTAACCCCGCTCGTATTTCGCCGAAGTCGTAAGGCGTGCCTCCGCCATGTACTTTGCCCAACAGGACTTGGTCGCCCGTGCTCACGCGCTCATGCCTTGAGTGGGCAGGTTTGTACGTTTTGTGCTTTCACCGAAAAGTCTGCGCTGAAGTTATAGACCACATGACTGGCACCCCGCTCGCTGCAGCGGCCGTGTTCGCAAAAGGAGTCAGATGCTAGCTAGGAGAATAAAAAAAATAGGGGTTAGTTGGTTGTGCATAGTCGGCACTTGCAGCACGCTGCTCAAACACAAAGAAGGACGCACGATTGTGACTACTTCGACGTTTGAACTTACCCTGCGTATACCTGTGGGACAGTTCGCAGTCGTCCCGTGTATACCTGAGTGTTCTTTTTTCTGCGTCCTTCTTTGTGTTTGAGCAGCGCGCGGCAAGTGTCGAGCTGCTAGCCTTTCTGCGTAAGGCATCCCAATTTGTTGGTACCGCATGTATTGCTTCGCCCTTGCGACGAAATTATGACTTTTTTCTCGACGTCACTATTCTAACTTGGCGGTAGATTTATGGTGTTTTTGTGTTGTGCGAGCGTGATCAGCGCTGGTGGTAATAAAACAAATTGAATTAGGTAGCTTTTAATTAATGGGAATAGGCGATCAGGTCAAATGGGAGAACTGAAGTCCACCCTTCGAAGATCTAATCGACGCTTTGAGATTTCGAAAAAAGCGGTCCCGGCTAATTAGTGCGGAGTAATAAGGTTCGACCCACTTCACCAGTGAAACCGAAAGTGAAGCACCGAAGAACGCAACTAGAAGGTGACCACAATGACGTCACTGTTAACAACAACAATGGCAGCGGCGCTAGTTCTTCTGCAGTCGTTAACGTAGGTGCGCTATGTGGTCTATAATTCCACACGTAGTCCGCACACACATCAAGCAAGGTCGATAGATTGTTACTATAGTTGAAACTCGCTCTAACGATGTGATTGGGATGATCGAATTATTTCAGTAAATTGAGAAGTTCGTAAAATCGAGCAAGGAATTGTGCCGGTCTTCGATATCTAAACTGTAACGTAGCGAAAGCCAAAAGCTACTAGGCAATTGTTGTTACCACCAATCACTCCTGAGCATATGGAAAGTCCGCGAGGGCGACCGGAGGGTGGCCCTGACATGAAACCTCCCATTTAGCCCGGGCATAGAGGCCACCATATTCCCGGGCGATGCAGGCCAGAAAGGTGGTTACGTGAAGCCATGAAGGGTGAACAATATGCGGAGAGGTGGAGAAAGAATTAAACCATTGTGCCGGCAGGCCGAGCCAGAAAGTTGCAAGGAGACAATTAGTGGCATGAAATCACGACACCAACCACCGCCGCCTGTAGTACTATCCGGTACGTAAGAGCGCCACCTACTGCCGAGTTCAATGCATCATGCATGGGCGCGGCGTGCAGCCTCGTTAATCTAAAGTTAGGGCCATTAGCGTTATGCTATAGCGTTAGAGCGCAAGCTCAACGAAAAACCCCTATCTGCAAAATTGGAAGGAGATCACCACTTTTAGGGGCGAAGCTCCTTATAGCGGCACCCGTTCGTCCCGTAGTAGTGTGTAACCAGTCTTAAAAACGGAGGGGGCGAGCACACATGAAGGCTCCCTAAAGACAATGCGCTGCGACAGTACGTGATATGTATCGCCCTCTCCTCTCCTACGCTTCCCCCTCTTTCTCCTCTCCTACGGTCTCTTTCTCTTGTACTCTTTCTCAGGTAGCCGCATGGTAGCACATACCCTTGGAGATGGTGATAGTTTTCTGCGATCGACTCATAAAGAACAATTTGCTAAACTTCGCTGTTAAAACTGCTATTTGCCTTTCTACGGTCAGCAAACACTCGGTTATGCAACTAGTGCTCAGCACAACGGCTTTTGTCTTCATTGTTTTCACACGAAATCATAGATGTCCCAGCTGCGATATTTGCGTCGCGGAGGGTGTCCGTGGAGTTACTGTAGATGGCTCCCTTAGAATGCTACCCAAAAGTAGCATATACAGTAACTCTAGGTGATGATGATGATGAAACTGGCTTTCCCTTTGCATCGGGTGGTCGCAAGAATTCTGCATCCTAGCCTTCAGTTAGAAATGGGCAGGAATAAAAAGAACAGGCAAAAAATAAAAAGAAACACGAGAAGGAAAACACTCAGAGAAGACCAGATGTAGGGAACCACTCCTCTGTGCACGCAAAGCAACCCCATCTAGATGTAAAGCGCAGAAGGAGAAAGAAGACGAAACGCAGCGGAAGAGGCGCTTGTGAGCTTAGAACAACCTGCGAAAACATTCGCGTTCGAATTAAATTAACTGGTATGGTGCCTGGTCGCAAGGCAAACACGGTGATATCTCACCCGATTACTCCAAGCATTTCTTCTCGTAGCGCCTGGGTCAAGAGGTAGCGGGTCAGCCCCCGTGTCAGCTTCTGTTGCACCAGGCAAAATTTACATTGATATTTTACTCCATGAACTCGGGCGACGCGCAAGAGAATGGGCGCCGTCGCAACTGCCACAGGAAGTCAACAGAGCGGCCCTGCCTACCCGGACCATTCCCCTCTTCGTCTCTGGTGGTTGGGGGCTGACTTATCCGACATCCCACATCTGTACTGTTGTGTTGAGCTACAGTGAAAGGGGCTGGCTTTTTTTTGCGTGCGATCGTCCGCGGCATCCGCGAGACATCGTTTACGTCAGCAAGGCGTGGGTTCCCTCGCTGAATCAAGAGTTTCCCGAGGCTGATTCAACAACCTTTAACGTTTGCAGCAACTGCTTAGGCCTCTTTCTGAATGGACAGATATTAGGTACGTGTATCCGCCCAAGCCGATCAGTTGTCCAAGTTGAACTCGACTGCGTAGAGGCTGATATCCCCCCAGATACCGTTTATAAAAATGTTGCAGTGGCTTAGCTCGGCTATGCCAGGATAACGTCGTGTTAGCAAAGGTTCAGCTGATTGTTTTTAGCGTTCCTGATTGTCTAGGATTAGCTTGATTATCATGCTTACTGCTGCTCCAATGACACACACATGGTATTCATATTATGTGGCACATGTATATTTATTTTGCCAAACAACTTCTTCGGGAACCGATGAGTTAAGCTTCTCCGCTCTTCTGCGCCGTTGAGCAGCATTTGCGCTCTCCTTCTCTATGGCTAAACCAAACTTGCAAACACCAGTCAGAGGCGCTATCAAGCGGCTCCAGCGCAGTGTCAGTCGGCGACTGCACAGCGAAGGCGAATAGCTGGGCGCGCGCCGGCGCGAGTACGTCTACCTCGGCTACGACGTCACTTCTCTGAAAAGCGCAAACCGATGGCAGCGAGTCGCGCGCGGCAGTGGCGGAGTGCGCGGGAGGCGCCGGCTCCGATACGCCAGCTGTGTGACATCACTGATCCTCGCGCATGCGCAGCACGGCTCTTGAGGAGCCACGCGAAACAGGCTCGGCTAGGCCAGTGTAGCTAACTGTACAAAACTTCGGCGGTTTCGTTACAATGGTGGCAAATACGGCATTTGAGGTGGTAGAGCGTATCACGGGAAAAATATGGCTGATCCCTCTGTCATAGGAATCGCTATAACACGAAAGTGAAACGTGCTTTCACAGAAGTAGTTGACTGTTTATAGTGAAATGGTATATGAGAGCTTATACAATGTCTGCTGTTGTTTGGCAGATATAGCACCGCTTCATTGGACGCACTCACGTTGACGCCTAGTGGCGTCAACGTGAGTGCGTTGACACCACTAGGCGTCACGCACTCGACGACTAACGCCCATGATCATGATTTAACCCTTGCGGTAGCGAAGTTCTTAACATATGGGTGGACATCGCATATGGTGAATGCCAAGCAAATATGGCATCAACAAGCACATAATAAACACTGACACTCGATATGCACTTCTTCAAAGCGTCGCGGAATGCGAAGAGAAACACTACGCGCGTGGTGTCTTTCCTCTAGCCTGGCCGCTAATTCTCACAGGGAGAGCGGAGAACGTGGTGCGACAGCCAGGCGAGCGTCGGAGAGCTATTTTTCGATATGGATGGTTGCTATGAGCGAGGCTTGGGCTAAAGCCACGACCTCGCGGTGTGTTAAAGCGTTCACCAAATTACACTTCTATTGGAAACGCGCCGAATGGGATGGTCGTAGCAACGGCGCGTTTTAGGAGCTTGCTCGCCAAGCTTCTTATGCTCGCGCCTTTTCCATCGCGCCGTATCCGCTAGTTCTCATTGCTCCCGCTAGAGGCCCAGCTCTGCTCTCTCCGGTGATTCAAGCGCGCTCACTAGATGGCGCGCCGCCGCTCAGGCGGCGCTGCACACTCCGCGGCATATGCGGCGCGTGCTCTCGTTAGATAGGTGACCGCTAGAGGGCTGCGCCCCTATACAGCGCTTCCTCTCGGCGCGCTTCCTTTTCTCTTCGCCGAGAGCTCACTCAGTGCACTTCGCTACCGCTACTCCAGAGCCGGCGGCAGCGGCGAGTTCTCGCGCAGCCTAAGCAGCGCGGCCGCTTGTCGCCGCATGTAAATTAAAGGGGCTATGACACGGTTACCCAACAATTTGCAGTTTTCACCGAAAAATAGAAGTAGAGGGTCTATTGTGCCTATACGTGTATGAAAAATGTACTGTACAATAGTATTTCAGTGCAAGATAAGCCCTAGATGTCGCCGGATAGAAACGCCACCCACCCCCAGTGACCGCCATTTGCCATGGCGTATGTGACGTCATGTGTAGCATGCAGCGGAGCCGTCGTCTTGTACCAAAGTTTGAGCCGCTGCAAATCGTTCACTTTCAATGCCAAGCTCAAAGAAAGCTCAAATAGCTCGTTTTCAAGCGCAGAAGACCATGGAACAAAATCGTTCGCCGGAATGCAGGTACTCGCACAGGAAGCAGCCTGTAACGTCACGGTTCGCGAGTGCACCAGTGTTGCCAAGCTCCCAGGCTGCTCGCATGTTTATAAAATATCAGATTATAAATTAAGGGCTCGCGCAAATGCGATAAAATTTCGCCAGCTTTTCTGTGACCCCACAACAATTAACACGGATAAAACAGATTATAAGAGAAAATCGGGTGTCATGGCCCCATTAATAAACATTGTGTATATAATGTGTATATATATAACAACGTCGTCACGTCTTTATATGACGATAGAGAAATTTGTACGGAGGATTCACGGGTTACCCGATCATCTCCGAGCAAGCTCCTCTAACATCATTCACTCCGTGGATATGGCGTGATCTTGCTTTTCGAGCCTGGTGGCACACATGTCACCACCCCGTTATAAAGGGGAGACTGATAGCATGCATCCATCTATCCAAGACCACTGTGAGAGGAAAGTGTGAAAATAAAAGGGGTGTTCATGTAGCCTCCGCTATGCGTTCGGCGGTAGCGCAGTAAAAGGCGAAAGATTAGTGCGAACACAGCTGAGTGGGCTAAACGCCCACCAGCTTTGTCGCCGCCCGAGAGGTCATGGGTTCGACTCCTGTCAACGGAACCTTTTCTTATAGTTTTTTCTTTGCCATTTCATAGCGCTCATTTTGCTGACGTATTTCCGTGACGGAAATATGTCATGAAAGTCTTGGTGGACCCCGGCATAAAACACTTTCGTGTTAAAACGAAGAAACGGCCAAGCCCGTCAGACGAAAGGACAGAGCGACTTGCCAAATCTTCAACACTTGTCGGAAAAAAAGTGATATCATGCTCAGTGCACTCCCTAGAAACATTGGGGACGACGAGTCCATCTTGGTTAACCGAAAGAGACAATTTACGGGCACTGGACAAGGGGATGGTACCTATTCACCAGCTTGTCGCTCGCGTTGATCGGGTTAAACGTCACTTACTTTTTTGCTATACTTGGAGAAGGGTATGGGTCATCAGTACTACCATTATAATTATCATGATCATCGCACTTTTTAAATCTGCCGCAGGCCGCAAGCATGCACCGCAGCGGTGTCTCATAATGCATCTCGTGGTTTTTCCGACCCATTTGGATATTTTCCTAGCTGTTTACGTTTTCATTCGTGAGTATATTATGAAGCTACAAGGAGCGCCCTTATGATATCCCGAGCGGACAGCCTTCTAAGTGTAAATAAGCAAGGGGCTCCTTAAGTAGAAATTCAGCAAAAGTGTATGATATTGGTACTAGCAATACATTCGGCAGCTTCACAGCATGACACTAGGCTTCCCTAGGAAATAGAGTACGCCCCGTGTTTCTGCACGACAGCGAGAAAACATGTGGATTAAGCGAATAAAAATAATTAGTCTATATATAAATATGAGAGTAGGCGTGTGCCTTTGGCTGAGCATTATGATAAACTCATAATTCGAGAAAGGATACAGTGAAGACTAGGTAGTTTATTGCAAAAACGTCAACACTTGGACTACTAACCTATATGGTGAAGAAAAGTAATTCCTATAGATTCTCTATTGTGACGAGGGTAAGCATGATTTTAGGTACCATTGGTACCAAGAGATTTCCGGTACCATTGGTCTTCGGGCATAGGAAGAATGAGTGCGACACATTTCGACATGACTTCCCGCCAATGAAAGCAAGTATTCATGGCGAAGGAGGCTCTGGGCGAAAAACACAAAGGAAAAAAATATGCGAAATATTTTTTGTTAACCTTGAGTGTTCTCAACCGCGCTCAATGAATTGGATCGTTGTTGGAATTTTAGATCGAGGCTCCAGAGATAGCCACTTCCGGCTACCTCATGAAGAAATACTTATTGTAGCGATGTTTTTCATTGCACCCGTGTATGACGTGGTACACTGCCACATCCCGCAGAGATTTATTGTTACAGACAACGACAAACTTTGCTAGCTCGGGATTTGCATGATATGTCAAGCACGAGGCATAATAGTGGCTTCCAGCCCAACGAAGTTTTCAGCTGCGTTCTTCGGTATTTGCAACGAAATGTGTCACGTCATCTCTGAACACAGCGCATATGATTTTCACACATTATCTTGCAACAGCGCGAGCTCTCATGCATCGGATACACGAGAATACGCTGACAACCATTGTAGTATGTAACCTAGAGAATATTTTCCTTGGTGGTGGTTTCGCTAGGTGGTGGAATTAAACTGTTTTTTATTTTCTCTTTTTTAATCGAAATTTTAGTACGTTTTGCTCTTTTACCTAATTTATCGATTTTGGCTTGCGATTCTTCGGTGGTGCAGGCAGGGTATAAATATTTTTTTAAATTTAAATTTTATTTTTCGCAACTCCACCTTAATGTAATGTAGTACTTAGAATAACACAGTGCTGAGCTAGCTGGTAGGTATTCATGTTAAAAGGCGTGCAGACACAGACACAAGAGAGAAGTCAAGACGTTTGTGTTGTTTTCTCTTATGTATGTCTCCATGTTTGCACGTCCAGTTTTTTAACATTGTAGAGCAAACGCAGTACCTTGTCGTGCACAGAAAGTCTTACACGTGAATAGCACTCACCATAAGCAATACTTGGAACGACCAGCATAAGGGAAAGGTACACGTATGCAAACGCTTGGCCGCATTTCATGATGAGTCTGGCACGTACGAAGTGAAGTGTTCCGCGTATGTACAACTTCAACAGGGCTTTAACACTTATATATCGTCTTTTTTATGTATAGTTTTAAGCGGTTAAACAAGCCTCGCCATAGGCGCATCTCTCACAAGACAGTATATAAAAGTCTTTGTCTCGAGCAAGTGCGGCTGTTTAGAAAAAAAAGGCATCTTAACAACATCACGCAGCCTCACGTTGAAGATATCGCATTGAATGGTCGTTTATCCTTGAAGCGGAAAAACGGCAAGCATGGTTGACGCTTAAGTCATACACGTTGGAAAAGAAAGCAACGTCAATTTTTTATGTTTTCTGCAACTAACACTTTAGATATGTACACGTAGCTTTGAAGGGGGAATGTAGATCGTAATGATGACGTGTACTATCATAATACTTAGGAAACTTAGAAATCGTGCCACAAATTACGACACAACGCCGCAAGCGCCATTCGTCAGCAGAAAGAGACGTTAGATGTGAAAAGAAGACAAAACATGGTCATGCTGCTTTTTAGTGGGGAGCACTTTCGGGGACCGGGCTGTCGTCTCATGTCATCTCCTGTCATCTCACGTCTTCACTTGGCGTTACGCAAGCCAAAACCACGTATAGCAGAGCCATGTACAGCACAGCATGGGGGCGAGAAAGAGAAGTGAGGGTCAGGAGGAGGGAATAGAGGAGGGTAGAATGTAAAGCATAGCATGGCCATGCATGCCGTTACACAGTCAACACCGTGTGTAGCCCAGTCTATATACATAGACATGCATATTATAAGTATGCATAGTGTAGTATAGTATATTATAGTATAGTGTAGTATAGTGTACATAGCATTGCATTGCCATGAATTAGATTAGTATAGCAAGGGGTGGAAAAGGGAAGTGAGGCTGAGAAGCAATGCTGCTAGGGTAAGGAGGAGGGAAATGGGTAGAGCTGATAGAGGAGGGGAGAGGGCGCCACTGCATGACAAATGAAGGTTCACTCACCCCCCCCCCTCCTTGGACGCCGAGAAGGCTACACGTTTGGAACGCCAGCGCGCTTGGCCGTGAACGCTAGCGTCGCCGAAGGGCAGGCGAAACACTGCTCTGCATTTCCTACAGCTTGTACGTTGAGTGCAACCGCATTACTCTTTTTTTTATCTAAAGCAGCCCTACTACAGTAGATATCCATATGTGCTATAATATTGAAACCAGCGATTGTGATGGTATCCATGTTCTTGAAAGTAGTACTGCCTATAATAAAGAAACCTTTTGGAACAACGAAAAATTTGTGAGCACGGGGTGTCACTGGAGTCAACGTCTCGGCAAGTGGACTTTTCGTAGGTATTAAATAGATTACTTATTGCGAAGCGCATGCGCAGAAGAAGACTAAAGTGGCAGTTCGTTGGGGGTTGGTTTTTTTAAGTCGTACAGGCCTAATGTAGCAAATACCCAAGGCGTGCAGGGGCAGCAACTTCATAAGTGAACATCCTCTAATAAGTGAACAAGTGAACTGATAAGTGAACATCCTCTAATGTATAGGAGAAAGGTTACTCGTGCTCACAATAAATATTTTGCACAATATATCATTAAGCGGCGTAGACCGCAATATTAGGGTCGTAGAGCTGCTGCAACGGATCCATGTTACTGACGCTGAAAAATTGAAGGACCTTGGTAGTCATGGGGACACCCATGCTTACAACAGAAGTGGAGATGAAACAAAAAACAATGTTCCGATGTCCTAGACTAAGAGATGTACCAACAATATAATTTAAACCTTTAACACGTTATGTACACAATTGTGTACACCACTTGGCTAAGAGTGGGCCAGATACATTGAGTTTTGGATGAAATGGACCCTCTGCATAATAAATCTGTCTTCATTTGCGTTCATTTTGCAGTTTACTGTTGTATATTAGCAGTTTCCTGAAGGTACTACACTGTTCGATGAGTCGTTCGATGTGCCCCGCCCCGCGAGCCACGTCAAAAGTATACTTTTTCATCGCTCCAAATGAACATACCCGAAAAAGAATTTGCACCATATTTCTGGCCTAAGATTTCATTCTGTTAATGGTAAAACGGAGCATGAATGACTTAACAATAAATAGATATTTAATTACAACGGAATTGAAATATTTACTATAACACACCTGGATTAACGCATTACGTCATTATTTTTGTTGCAATAGAATACCGAGTGCCTTGAAATAACGTTATATCGATTTGACAGATTTACTGACAGTTCTTTAGAGGTGGCATCTGAAAGGGTTAAGGATTCTGTAAATGCGCTAAAGGGGCATGAGATTAAAGACAATGAAATAGCCAAAGTGTTAGGCTTGAGGACAATTCGAAGACAAAAGAATTGTTCCCAAAGTCCAGGCTGCTGCAAGTATTGCAGGATTAGTTGTTTTATTACATCTTATGGTGCCTTTGCCGCATCTTCATCGCAATTTGTATTACGATCACGCTATGTACCAAGTTGCCTATCTCACTAAGCGTGTGCAAAAGTTGAGCATAAGAGGACGGGCAGTTGAAACGTTTTGAAAACTCGGCTCTGTGAGGCCTTGGAAACACGCTCCACGCGAAATCTCTTAAGCGCTTTAAAGGAACAGATGAAGAAAGCTTGCACAGCCATATAACCGAGCAGCTGGGCAGCTGAATTCCTTCTCTTTCATTTAAACTGAAGACCGAGAGAAGAACACGCTGAAAAGCAACTAAAGACAAAGTGAAGCCGTTAACAACGCCGGATGGTGTTGCTAGCTGCATGTTCTAGCTGCATGTGAAATAAATAGTATAAATGTAATATCCAACATCACAGTGAAAATTTGACCGTTCCATCCTGAATCATGTGTGCACGACCTGTTAGTATTCTTAAAGCTATAATATTGGAAAAAAATGTTTTGTTGTATGAGACATTTCAGAAACTCATTCGTACCTGATTGTGTATTCGCAGACATTCTGGCTGGGAAAATACGAAGAATGATAATTATATAACAATAGTTGTGAAACACTGAAGCGATGCACGACTTATGTTGCAATGTGCACATGAAAGTACGAATTGGAAAGGGAAGGGAGGGGAGGAGGACTGATGTTAAGGTGAGGATGAGGGAAAGGAGGAGACAGCGTAATGTAGAAACAGACAAAAGAAATAAAAAATGCAAGAAATAAGCAAGAAAAAGAACAAGAATATCTAGAATGCGATAAAAAAAGGCGGAAGTAAGAACACAATCTGCGTTCGCCAGGAGGTGGCTCTTGGTTGCCAGCTCCGCTGTTTTATTCATATTGAGCAGGCGTGGAAGTGGCTTTTTTTCCTATATTCCCCCGTACTATGTGTACGCATCATTGCCCTTCATAAGATGAAGCACGCTCTGCATTTTCTGTGGTATGAAAATGTCTAATAAACCTGTTACCAAGATTACGTTTCTTACGTGTGAATTTCTGCCTGGTTATAAGCTTTGATTTACCACTAGCTAATTTAAAATGCGAAACATTTCTCAGCCAACGAAAGGCACTGACATTATCTATCTATCTATCTATCTATCTATCTATCTATCTATCTATCTATCTATCTATCTATCTATCTATCTATCTATCTATCTATCTATCTATCTATCTATCTATCTATCTATCTATCTATCTATCTATCTATCTATCTATCTATCTATCTATCTATCTATCTATCTATCTATCTATCTATCTATGTCTGTCTGACTATCTATCTATCTATCTATCTATCTATCTATCTATCTATCTATCCATCTATCTATCTATCTATCTATCTATCTATCTATCTATCTATCTATCTATCTATCTATCTATCTATCTATCTATCTATCTATCTATCTATCTATCTATCTATCTATCTATCTGCCTACGCGTGGGTGCTCTCGTGATGGCCTGTTAGTATTCAGGGTGTTTCAAGAAATGTGTCCGAAAGTGCTAAAAAATATGGAAAACGTAATATTTGTTCGCTGCATTTATAATTACTTTTTCTACGGCGGTAGACTTCTTAATATTGTATTAATATTGAACAGAGATATCAATTACGACTGAAATGGAAGATATTAAGTTGAATGACTTGTTAATTTGTGGTGATGGAGGTGGCGTCTAATAGGTGAACTGATGTGAGAGGCCTCTGGTAAATTTCGGAGCAACGAAACTCGACCAAATTCAGCGAAATACCCGAAATTCATGTGCAGATGGGCGCAACTAGCAGACGGCCAGAGTGACATCACTGTTCAAGAAAACGATCGCAGTGGTGTCAGTTGTGCGTTTGTTAACGCATGTGCGCGATGCATAGTATTATCTCAAGCACAGCCTGTACACCCACGAGGCGATCGACGGTTAATATAGCGGCTATCGCTCATTCTGGCCGTATCGGAAGAAGATTGTGGTTGTGCTTTTCAGCGCTCAGGATTCTGTTTCGCCGGCGAAACTGACCTACCACATAAGGTGCCTCCAAACACAGCGACTACATATGGTGGGGCTTTCAAACGCTGCCAAGCGCAAACCGGAAGCGGAAAAACCTACCCTCTTATTCAAAATTACAGCGTAGTTGCATTCTTAAATTTCGTTTTCGGCTCGCTTCGGCGTCTTCGAGGCGGACGGCGCGCCGCTGTGACCACGTGACCCTGCCAAGCACGTCACGCCGACGGTGGCGCCAGCATTTCCAGCGATGAGTCTCGCACCCAATACTCGTTTAGCCTCTTTAAATTATTATCTGCCGCTCGCGAGAAAAATCGTTTAAAAATAAAACATAATGCGGGTGTGTCCCGCCGCTTATGAAGGGAACGTATAACGAAATATAACCCGTAGTGGAATTGTTGACAGCAGAAGGAACGCATGCTTCCACGTCAGTCTCATTGCCAGTGTCTCAGCAGCGCAGCCACAGCGAGTCAGCGTGCCACGTGGGCACGCTATTTGACGGACAAAGACATTCAGGAGCTTTTGATGCACTCTGACTCCCAAAGAAATGTATAATTAATGGCTCAACAATATGAATTACTGGCTCATTTTATTACTTTGTTAATAGTTCAATGCTTGTAGTTTACTTCTACTCGTTAGTTAGCTTGCAATAAGTGCTACCTTTTTATTTGCCGAGAATATACCCAATAAAAAAAACGCCAGGCCTGCACTGAAACCGCAGCACAGTCACAGCGAAAGCGGGAAGAGCGGCGTTTCTAGAGCCGTTGTAAGCTCTCTTGGGGCTACAATACAAGTGCAATAGCAAGGTGCCCACTACGCCATAAATCACAATTTTTGTGAAGTTGGGAAGCACCTACTAAGCCATTATTCGTCATTCTGCGGAGAAGCGAGGCACCAGCTACACGTCTGTAAAGCATTATGTGCACTCTGTTGCGCGACGACTGATGACGATGAAGAATTATGGCTCAGCCTTTTGTAATGGGTTGGAAGCTTTAAACGGCCCACCAGTAATGCAATTTGCATTGGGTGATTCCCGGTCGCTATTTCCCTCTCCCGCCATGCTGTATAACATACGTTGACGTGAGAGGGAGGAGGGGGGGGCGAAGAACTTTACTGAGAACCCGAGAAAATGGGTCATGCGCCTATGGGATTCCTTGGCAACCAGTAGAAGTGCACTTGCGAGGAACCCACTACGCTATAAATCGTTGTAAATTTTGAGAAGTAGGGAAGCAGGCACTATGCCGTTTTTAGTCATTCTACGGAGAGCCGTGGTACCTGCTAAACGCATTACGCGCACTTTGTTGATGCTGTGCCTGATGACTATGAAGAATTATGGCGGAGCCCTTTGTAATGTGTTGAAAGCATTCAACAACCTACTCGTTGCGCAATTCGCATTCTGTGATGCCTGGTTACAGAATTCGCGTTGTGCGACGCTTGGTGCTTATTTTACTCTTCTACCACGCTATATTGCATATGTTAATGTGGTTCCTTCCCGACATAAAGCCTGTATAGGACCTTTTTGCAAAGCAGTTTCGAGCACCGGCATGGCTCAGAGGTTGAATACTGGGCTCCCACGCAGAGGGCCCAGGTTCGAACCTCGTTCCATCCTGGAATTTTTTAAATGCGAAGCATTTCTTAGCGAACTTCTGCGACTTTGAGCGTATCTATCTATCTATCTATCTATCTATCTATCTATCTATCTATCTATCTATCTATCTATCTATCTATCTATCTATCTATCTATCTATCTATCTATCTAGCCGCCTACGACTTTGTGCTCTCCTGGCCGTTTGGTTAATTGGATGCATACCAAAATTGGTGTGTCACAACATGGCCTTATTACGAACATAAATGACAGGTCATATCATGAAAATTATGACACGCATGTCATGAACAGCATGACTTACATTCCACGGCCTTTGGGCTCCCTGGCCGTGCCGTTAATCGGATATATACCAAAATTGGTGTGTCATAACATGGCCTTAGCACAAACATAAATGACAGGTCATACCATGAAAATCATTACACGCATGTCATGAACAGCATGATTTACATTCCACGGCCTTTGGGCTCTTACGGCCGTTTCGTTAATTTCATATATACCAAAATTGGTGCGGCGTGACAACAGTTCACGACGAACATAACGACAGGTACTAACATGCAAATCATGACGCGCATGTCATGTGCAGCATGATTTACATGACATGGTCTCGGGGCGCTCGCGGCCGTTTAAATGAAGGGATACATACGAAAACTGGTATGACGAGACATTTCTGTTTTGACGAACATAACTGACACGTGGTAACATGCAAATCATGATTTGCATGTCATGTATGACATGATTTACATGCCACGCTCATGGCGCACTCGCGGCCGTTTCGATAGTTTGATATACACCAAAATTGGTATTATACGATGTGACTTTATGAAGAACACGAATAACAGGTGGTAGCATGAAAACCATGACATCCATGACATGTATGTCATGATTTACATGCCACGCTCGTGGTGCATTCGCGTCCGTCTCCCTTGCGTGATATGCACCAAAATTGGTGCTACGCGACACGACTGTATGACGAATGTAAGTGAGACGTGGTAACATGATAATCATGATATGCAAGTAATGTACGACCTGATTTACGTACCACGCTCATGATGCGCTAGCGGCCGTTTCACTAGATTGATATACACCAAAATTGGTATTGCGCGATGTGACTGTATGAAGAACATGAATAACAGTTGGTAAGAGGAAAACCATGACATGCATGTCATGTATGTCATGATTTAATTGCCACGCTCATGATGCCTTCGCGGCCGCTTCGCTAGCTTGATGTAACCAAAATTGGTATTGCGCGAAGCGACTGTATGACGAAGGTAAATGAGACGTGGTAACATGAAAATCATGACATGCATGACATGCACGACATGATTTACATGTCATGCTCATGACGCACTCGTGCCGTTTCGCTTGCTTGACATACACCAAAATTGGTATTGCGCGACGCGACTGCATGACGAACGTAAATGAGAGGTTGTAACATGGAAATCATGACTTGCAGTTATGTATGTCATGCTTTACATGCCGCGCTCATGGTGCATTCCCGGTCGTTTCGCTAGATTTATATGCACCAAAATTGGTATTGCGCGATGTGACTGTATGAAGAACATGAATAACAGGTGGTAACATGAAAACTATGACATGCATGCCATGTATGTCATGACTTACATGCCACGCTCATGGTGCATTCGCGGCCGTTTCGATAGCTTGATATACACCAAAACTGGCATTGCGCGATGTGACTGTATGATGAACATTTGTGACAGGTGGTAACATGAAAAACCATAATATGCACGTCATGTATGGCATGATTTACATGCTCTACTCATGGTGCACTCGCGGCCATTTCGCTCCTTTGATATACACCAAAATTGGTATTGCGCGATGTGACTGTATGACGAACATAAATGAGAGGTCTTAACATGCGAATCATGTTATGCATGTCATGTACGGTGTGATTTACATGTCACTGTCATGGTGCGCTTCCGGCCGTTTTGTTAACGTGATATATACCAAAATTGGTATGGCATGACACGAGTGCGTGATGAACATAAGCGACAGGTCATGCATTTATATACGAGAATATGCGTTTCATTGGCATGGTGTACACTAGATTGTGCATGCATGCGTGCATGGCAAACATGCCATATATGGTGGACTAGATGCCATGGCATGAATGATTTCATTTGGCTCAAAGACAAACAAGGCGGTGTATGCAGCTCTTTGCTGGCTGCTTCGCATTACATCGATTCCCACAATGCGTGGGATCTGCCGAATTTTTCTTATTTCGTTTTTTTTTCTTATTTCGAGCGATACTGGTTACGGACACCGGCCGCGGCGGCGGCGGCGGACAACTACGGCGCCAAAAACGGCCGGTGAAATGATCTCATAACAGCTTTCGCTGTAAAATGTTTGCATGTCCTGAAGTGTACCCTATTGCATTGCTAACACAAGATTTCCGCATGACATGCTAAAAAAAAAGAAAGAAAAGTTCGGCAGGGAGTGCAGAGCCATGCCTAAAAACCCCTTAGTGAAAGTGTTGAAGCCACCCACGATTATGAAGTCTGCAGCTGAGCAGCGGTGCGTGACACCTTACAAACGCAATGGGTACGTCCGCAATTTGCAAGACGAATAATTACGGAGTAGTGGGGCACTTCGCAACTGTATAACCAGTAGGCATTCTAGGATAGCGTGAAGCCACCAATGTTATGCGCGCAAGCGCTGCTTTCCTTGGGGCATAGTTGCAGGCGATGCGCATGGGGTTGAAGGCGAAGCTCAAATTCCTCTAAGTTTCTTGTGTATTCTTTGAATACCCCATAGAATAACCTTACGGTAAAAAGAAGTGATGGCAAAAAAGAGCTCGCATACGGACCGAACCCCCAGCATTCCCATTGCGCCTTTGTTTCGGACCCCACCAGCGGTAGTCTAATTTCTCGTCCATATTCATTCGCTTTTCCTTATGGCTTAATTAGCAAGCTTCAAATAAGCTACATATAACACCCCATGTGTTTGATTATTGGCTAGTTATATACGGTCGTCTCAACAAAATACGGGCCATTCGATTCATTTGCCTTGTTTCCTTAAATTCCCCAATAAGGCACTCATATAAAGTGAACTCGCCCACATTCTGCGCACTCCATGTTCCATGGTTTTCACAAGCACGTTTACCCACAGCAGGGGTGAAAAAACTACACCTTGGGCCTTCGACATAAAGATTTATTTGCGTGCAAAAAAGACCATAGAACAGCGCTGTACAGCAATCACGGACTCAAATGAGACGTGAAATTTTTCAGTTTAACAACTGGTATTCGAAATTGCTCCATTTAACAACGTCATCTCGCAACGAATCTTGTCTCTAAAGATGATATTAGCTCTGATCAACGCGTTAGAGTCAAAACTACGCCGATGTGATCCGAACTGAAGACGGTGGAGACGAAAGTATTAGCGCAACTTAATCCTAAATTGTCCTAATTTCAATCTGTGCGTAGTGCACATTACTAGAATCTGTTACAACTGAAACGAACTATATGCCAGTGAGATGTACAAAGTCTGCATACACACACATGGTATAAATCACGGATATACATTGGATATTAAAATCAATATATACCGGTGACGTCGTCAGAAGAACTGTCTCTGATTAGGTACTCACAACACTTGCCGAAATGCGTCTGATTTCTGTATTCGAGCCTTGCATAGAGAAAATGTGAGCTTAATTATGCTTCGAAAAAGGCGCGTTCCTTTGTATCTTAAGTGAAAACGGGCAATAAGATGAAAGTTAAAATTGCAGTAGTCACTTAAAGTGTGCTTCTCTTAGTTTTGTGAAGAAGGTACACACGAAAGTGATGAACAATAGGCCCAAAAGCTGGGAGTGAAAATTTTCTTCTTAGCGTTGTCTTCTATACATTCGCGACAGACTTTCTGCGGCTTAACCGTTCGGAGAGGTACACACAAAATGTTTTGCTGCCTGATAAGGGTCTCAATTCAGTAGTATGTTTAACTTCCTAAAATTCGTTAACATTTTCACAAAACTAATCATAACTGCGAATAGAAATTTTTACACGTGTTTCATAACTGAGGTGTTCATTCCCGTACTCCAGTACAGGTTTCAGTGCTTGGCACGTATATTAATCGGCAAGCTAACATGGGGTCAAATTCGATGTTCATCGCTAGAAATCCATAATGCATTTAGGTGAGCAATGCTGATGCCATGAAATTTCCAGGACCTTTGGCTACCTGCTGCGAAACACAATGTGAAAGGAGCGTGAGACGCATGTTACCTCTGGCAGCAGCTGTTCACACTGGGGGTCTGAGTGTTCCATTCTTTAAACTTCAGAACACGCCCACAAAGGAGAAAGCATTGTCGCACGAGCAGGAGAGTAAGCGACAAAGGCGTGGAAGCTCTCACGGCGAACCAGAGTCTGGTATAAACAAGGACAATGTAGAGCGTGAAGGCACTGCCGCGTTTTGTCTCCAACGCACAGTGCCTGCGAAAGATCGAAGGGAACTTGCTGCCTGTGTTTCAGCTTTCCCTTTGCAAAGATGAATTTAGAAGCAAGTCAGTTTTTCTTCCATGTCATGATCATTTCTATACTGTCAATGACTTCCCGTGAAAGCAGCCAGGCGCGCAAGGGTGTCCCAGGTGCAGTATGAGCTACTCCGTTCTCATGCATGCCGATTATGTCGCGTCGAATGCATCAATATGTGCGTCTTATCAAGTCACCGCGTTTCTCTCATTTGTTTAGGATTTTGCACGTGTGGTTATTAATTAATAATTGAACGCATGAATGTGCGCGCTGCGCAGGACTCATTGGCTTTAGCGTCCGAGATCTAGCTTGTGTATCAGCAAGTAAGGCGATTCTGTTAACTGATAACAATAATAAAGTATAATCAAAACTAGGTGATATGGTGTCAGTAATAACGTTAGTCTGGAGTTATTAACGTTACTGGAGTTAGTCTGCTCCTGGGCCTCTGTCAGCAATTTTCGCGCTGGCTTCGTTGAAAGTTAGCCCACATGTATCTGTGCTTTTACATGCGAAGCATTCCTAAGGGAACCAATGCACTTTAAATCTATCTATCTATCTATCTATCTATCTATCTATCTATCTATCTATCTATCTATCTATCTATCTATCTATCTATCTATCTATCTATCTATCTATCTATCTATCTATCTATCTATCTATCTATCTATCTATCTATCTATCTATCTATCTATCTATCTATCTATCTATCTATCTATCTATCTATCTATCTATCTATCTATCTATCGCTCTCGTGGTCGCCTCCTCAGCTTGGTACATACCAAAATTGGAATAGGAGGACGTCAATGTAGTGACATGAATAACGTGGCTTCCCGTATATCACAAAATTCTTTCCATCAGTCACCTGCGGCACATACCCGAAACCGCGGCTCCCGCTGTGCGAGTATATGCCACAGGTGATTCTGAGTGTCTCTATGAAACCGGACTTCCGAAATCTTCACCCGACAGTTTGAAAGAGCCCGAGTCATAAACATTTCAGTGCCGGGGCCAGCGGTGGTACTGACTGGTTGAAAAATTACATCATCTCCCGCTAAAGGGGACCATGAGGCGATGCGAAGCAGGGTTTCAGCATGTCGAGCCCGCGTTTCAGAGGGGGAGTAGAGAGAGGGAGTGGGAGTGGAGATGGGGAATGAAGAGGAAGGCTGTGGAGAGGGTTTGCTCATGCGCAGTAAGGGTGGTCACGCCGCACACCGGATTGAACTCCCTCATAAGAGGCTTCGCATCTAATATGCTGGAAAGAGGCAAACAATAACGAATCGTCAGGCCCACGCGGAACACGCAGCACAGCCACAGCGAGAGCTGGAAGAGCGGCCTTTATAGAGCCCGTTGTAGACTCTCTGGGGGCAGCCAATACAAGTACACATGCAAGGCACCCCGTGGAGTGCCGTGGACTGAACAAAGCTAGTTCGTGCATATATAAGAATTAAAGAATATGGACCAGAAAATGGTGGTTCCGTAGTTCAGTTCTACGAACATATAAGGCGCAATACAAAGACTTACGCTCGTACCCTATTTGCCGCAAATTCTTTTAGGCCACATTTTGATCTTTCTTTATTGTTTTCTTAGATTAACTCTTTAAGTTGTCCCATAGTATTTGACCTGTCCGTGATTCTTGTTTTCTGTCGGCTTGATTGTGACTGTTAATGAAGCACGTGGTATAAGAATGTCTGCCTATAGGGTGTAACGGGTCTTACACTGTCATCTTAGTTTTTCAATACCTTGGCTTTAGCATGAAAGAAATCCCAGCTGTTCGGGCTTGTGGGTATATATCTTAACCAGTGGAAACAGGTACTCATCCTTACGCGTACGTACAGCCGTTGTTGAAGGATACTTTTCATAGAGAACGCTCACAGGTTTTTCTCAATTTCACATGAACGAGAAATATCGTTATCCTTGCGTAATATGGATTATCTTTTTTTTTAACTTTGAACTGGGAGTGAGTGTTTTTTTCATTTTTCGTGGCTTTCTTTATCAACGGGAAAAAGACGCAAGCAAACAGGACGTTCCTGATAGCAGTGCAGTTAGGTGTCCCTGCAATATCCGCAGACATGGCTCACTGACCTTTCGTAATTAGGACATTACATATCCAGTTAGTGCACATTATAGAGAAACTGCATATGGCATGGTCAGGTGAAACAAACATTCGTCCGTCCTAAGAACGCAAAAGCTCTCAGCGCGTACGTACCACAGAAATGGGGAAATCCCACGACACTGGTCCACAGAAATGGGAGTCGTTCACGGGCAAAAACGCATCTGCTACGGAAATAGGGCAAGTACCACTGACCAACACTCACCCACCAAACACTCACCCACCAAACATGGGCGGTAAACACTCTCTATGATTTCTGGACCAACGTAACAAATAACCGAGAAACACTTTTGTGAACCGTCGGGATTAATCCAGTGATAAACACTCGGGAGGTACGTTTCAGCTTTGCTGGTTCCCCATCAGCACGGCTTGCGTGGGCGGTGGTTTATTATGATTGCCTAAATAAATTCAATTAACAAAGGTTCCTCGCCGCTTCTCCAGTATACTGGGAGCAAGAGGCGCAAGATTTTTTTTTTCACTCTAAGCAGTTCCTCCTTTTTCTGATCTTGGTGTCGGGTAGCACTCACAGATTGCATAAAACTCACAGTATAATATGCAACGTGCAGCAGTGCAAATGTATACTAGCGAAGTGTTCTTCTTACGAACTTACTCTTTTCTAAAGATAGCAACGGCCAAACGTAAGCAAAAGTGTCGTATAACTATTTTTGCTAGTAACATTGCAATATGATCCATTTGAAAGCGTCTGACATTGTGGTGGAATTTTGTAGGAATTCTTTTGGTGAAGACGCTTGTAATTCTATACACGTGCGACTAGCTCTTCAATCCAAATAGTTTAAAAACTACAGGCGTGGGCCAACTTTCGGAATATCCTGCCAAAACACCTTTTCATAGCCAGCGATTTGTAGTCTAGGTTATGGGCACAAAGACAGATGGTCACTCAGAACCAGATGCTGCAGACGGAACTATGAAAAGTACATTAGTGTAACTTTTAAGAATGATAGTGATGCAGTTATGGCAGTAGTTTGGTTAATTCAGACTGCTTTTCAAGTGTCAATAATCAGATAGTTAGTTTTTGCTGAAATAATTGAAAATCGAAAAGGTAGTTTCAGCGTACAATTTTTACCATAAATGCAGTCTGGCATGGGCTTATGAACATCACAGTATCATATGGCGCGACGTCGTCTTCTCATTCAACTTTTGAAACTGGCGTTTACAAGTAGAAATCGTAGTGCGTAATCGGTAAAATATAACATTTATCGCTGTATTATGAAACACATAAGTGCGCTTCACTTTCCATTGACGACCTCAAGCTCTCATGCAGACCGGGTACACACACTGTTTATTTGGCCTAAATAAAGTAATGCATTCTTGCTGTCTTAGAGGCACTGCATCTGTGCAGCTGCTTTAACACAAAATAAACTCGTGACAAGTCGCATTGTAAGGCTGCTTGTTTTGTCTAACTGTGATGGAGTGATGTACCCTCAGTTCTAAAACGTAGGAGAACACATGGAGAGTGGTAAACATGACAGATACTGTGTATCAAGGGTTTCTTAATGAACCTGTCAAAGAAGACGTCATGAGTAATTTACACAACCGGTATTAAATAAAACAGCCCTTTGCCAGATTAACCTGAGCCATGTTCAGTAATGCGAAAATGGTTCTTTCATATGTGCTTGAGACACCAACGTACATTGCGTGGAATTATAGCTGTTCATTAGAACTTCTGCATCACCATTTGCGCGAGTTCGATGCGTAAGAATGCCATAACGCAACACAACATTTATCTAGTCTTTTCGCCACGCAGGATGCTTCAAAAGTCACGAAAAGTACAGCGCTTGCAAAAGTGGAAATTGTGCCGAAGCAACATGCAGGAAGCCAACTATAGGACCTCGCTGTAGAAGGAACTGCATTGACGGCTGCTTCTGCGTGAAAGGGTACTACAGGGAAGACGTCAGCCGAGACAAATTGTGTGTGGAGTGGATCGAGTGCCCTCCTAATTCAACTCCTCCTTTTAGTTGGTATGGTTGAAGATGTCGGCATCGGACATAATAAAAAGAGCAGTGTTTCATCCTCGGTCCTGTGGTGTGCTGTATAATATTACCTGGCGTTCTGCGTGTCAAAACCACGATATGATTAAGAGGTACACCGTAGTGGAGGTCTCCGTACACTTCAATCATCTGGTGTTCTTTAACGCGCCCTGACAACGCACTTTACGCGGGCGTCTAGATCGAACCCACGACCTTTGGGTCAGCAGCCGTGCACCGTAAGCACTTTACCACGGAGGCGAACCTCTGGTGTGTTGTGATGGGCTGAGCGGGTGTATGCCATTAGTGGTACAAAGAGACAATTATGAAAAAAAAGTAGGTGACTCTTATTGCAGGACCGCGAGTTCCGCAGTTTATGATAAGTCATTGACGAAGCGCGGTGTACGATGAGGCATGACGAATAAAATGAATAAAGCAGAAAGCATCAACTACCTGAAAGCAGTGCACAGCTTCGAAGAAAAGCAGTTCGAAAAACGCGCGACCCACCGTTGAGAAGATGAGGCATGTTGGCTTGCGGAACGCGGGCAGACACACAACAAGGAAGTCCAGTAAGTGAAAAGCAGCTGGCCGAGGTTCTTCAATAAGAACAAGCTTTCCAACGTCGTCGCGACTAAAAATCTTGGTGAAAGCTCATGGGTTACTGGGCTACCTCAACATAACGGAAGAAATCCTAGCTTGCCAGATTCGGTGCGACAAAGACATTGATTTGCTCTGCCGCTACATTCCTACGCCTTTACTGACTCGGATTAAGTGAACTAAAGTGGTGCCCCGCTCTGCTTAAGCCGGGCACTAGATTGGCGAGATCACTGAGATTTCTTCATCCGAACGCCTGGTTGTCGTAGATTATTGAGTTCCCCAGCTCTAACAATAAAGCGTGGTGCTGTTTTCCCTAGTGCAAAATCTCTATGTATGAGTGACTGGCACGCGAACGTCAGCGAAAGTGAGTTATAGTCTCTTAACTACGTGCCATATATTTTCAGTTTGTGTTAAATAAGGTATGTGTCTTTCTCGTAAGGAAACAGCTTTCTCTTCGAGTGCTCTGTGGTTGCTTAAGATAATCAGAAAATGTTCATTGCCGTATCAAAATCATAAAGCATCGTTATGTCACAGAACATTATTAGTACAGCGGCCACAGAGAAGAACAAAGAAGAAATTACGGGGCTGAGCTGTATTGTAGCTGTTGAGGACGAAATGCAGGCGTCGATCAGAGCAGCGATAAAGGGAACGCTTTCATACAGCAGCTCTTTCTGTATTCTTAAACCTGTTCATTTCCTGCAACGCCAATAACGGGGTTACAGCTGACAGAAAACCCTTTCATACATGTTTGCGTGACAGCCAGAAGAGCTGTCCACAACGTTTTGTCTTCACGAGCACACAAAGAGCGAAGTTAAAAGAAAATAATACAGTCAGGAGAAAAATTGAAGGTTGTAAATTCCAAAGTGTGCTCGGCGAAAACCTGTGGCCATTCGACTGACTATGCCATGGTATCGGGGGAATCCGCATTCTTGGGGCGCTTCTCCGAAACGCTTCCCTTGGAATCATGGCAGGGCCGCTTGGGAGCCATCTGACTAACTCGACTGCTGCAACGAGACGTGTGACGAAGAAGCGTTGCCAAGCGCCACTGTGCCATCACGTGATTGCTGAGAGAGGGTGAGGGGGCACGGACGGACGCCGCAGACGGATGCCGCCGCCGCCGCGTTGTGCAACAGTTGCGCAACGCGCGATGGAACGAGCAACGCGCAACTGTTGCTATGCGCTGCTGTGCCTTCACGTCATTGCTGAGAGAGTGTGAGAGGGAGAGGCCGCAGCTGGCACCATTCCAGGGCACGGACGGACGGAGGCCGCGAGTATGAGACATTAAAGGCGTTCGCCTTAATATTGGAAGATAATTGAGGATGAGGAAGTGAGAAATACGAGAGGAACCGTAGTTCATCTGAAGAAATGTCCGTGCATGCGCTGTCGTGAAGTTTAAATGCAGAGCTTGCCTTTCATTGTAGCACCCTGGTGATGTGCCCAGGTTTTCCCGCGTTGCGACAACATTGTCACCTGCTTGCCGTTAACACAGCTCTTCAATTAATGAATATTACCCCCCCCCCCCTCTCGCGTTGTAAGCTCGATCATCAAAACTTTATAAGCAATTATTCACATCTTCACCGGCCTTCCTTGCGATAACCTCCTCATTTAAGAACGAAAGGTGTACATTTAGCTCGCCTGACGTGAACAGAACACCTTTATTTGCTCGTACTATTGCATTTAAATACAGCTTTTTTTTCAACTAAAGTAGAGGTTTGGCATTCTACGACTGGTAACATTTGCTCCTGACAACTAAAACATGTTTTAGTCGCTAGTGGAGAACATCTTGATAACAGGTAAATTGCTTCATTTTTAGTCATTCTTCTTTCTGTATGTGTATTATTTAGCACAGCTAGCCATCCTTCTATTTTCCTTCATTTCTGATAGTTCACTGAATGACATTCTATAACGCTGGAAAGAAGTGTTATTTTTAAGGGCTCGTCTTTTTCTTTGTTATAAACAATTTTAATGAGCACTAACAGACAATAATGCCAGGGAAGGTATAGGGGATGTTATAAGTAGTAAATGTAAGGTAAATGTGAAGAAAGAAAAGTGGACGAAAAATATCTTTTCGTCCACTTTTCTTTTTTCACATTTACCTTAAATTTACTACTAATAACATCCCCTATACCTTCCTTGACATTATTGTCTGTTAGTGCTCATTAATATTCTATAACGCTGCCGCTCCTGCTATAGCTCTGAGGGCATAGCTGTTACTGGTGGGCTTGAGAATGAGCCACAATTCACGCATGCACGACTACACTCCTTTGATCCCACGTTAAGCCTTCGACTCCCATCAAGACTTCGCCGAGGGGACGCTACCGTTCCGTGTAGATTATGGCTGGGCGTCGCGTTTACCCATGCGTATGCGTTCCGCATAGGGATGGCCAACACCACCGCCTGTGAACACTGCGGTAACGAAGGAACAATTCGACACGTTCGGTGTGACTGTCCGGAGTATAGCACACAGAGACAATCTCTTTGTCATGCTTTCAACGAGTTAGGCGATCAACCTCTATCAGAAAAAGACTGCTACGCCATCGTCCGGACAAAACGTCGCAGAAGAAGGCTTTACAAGCACTACTAACCTTCCTGCGCTCTACTAGCCTGTCAGAACGCCTATGAGCGGAACACTCTCGTGTGTGTGTGGCTGTGATTGTTTTTTTTCTTTTTATTTATTTTCTCTTTTTCGTTTTCAACCCCCTATTCCCCAACCCCAGTGCAGGGTAGCATACCGGATACAAGTTTCTGGTTAACCTCCCTGCCTTTATCTGCTCTTTCTCTTTATCTATCTATCTCTTGAGAACAGCAGCGCAATATTTTTTTTATCCTAAGCACAGCATGAACATGAGAGCAGCAGTGCAGTATTCTTCATCTTGAGAACAGCAGAGCAATATTCCTTGATTTTTAGAACAACATTATCTTGAGAACAGCGGCGCAGTATTTCTTGATCATAAGAACAGCATGATCTTGAGCAAAACAGCGCAATATTTCGTGATCTTGAGAACACCATGATCTTGAGAACAGCAGGGCAATATTTGAAAAAACACGCACATACAAACAATGATACACCTAAGACAGCGCCTGTGTTGCGTGTGTTATTGTTTCTTCGTGTTTTTTAAATATTGCGCTGTTGTACTCAAGGCATCTAAGAGCTATAGTAGATACGAATAAATAAACTGTACATATGTGTATATGCCTGCGCTTTAATTAGTGCTAGCTCTGATTGTCAAAACAAGGCATGAGCGAACAGCACAGGTGGCGAGCGCGAGTCAAGCTCTGGGCACGACAGCGCGAGGAAACGGGAGCAGTCTCGCGACCCAACAACTCGTCACTGTTATTGTATTGCGGTAATGTATTACAAGCCCTACATTATGAATATCTAATCTACGACGACGCCGATCCCAACACGTTGTGAGTAATTGGCTCTCTGCGTCCCATCCGTATTCAAAGTAAGGACGACGGAGGCTTCAAAGCACAACAAACAAACAACAAATTATTTTAGACTATGGCTCACATGGAAAGTTAGGCCTATGAACACGAGACAGGGAAGCGGAGACCATGATCTCGGCCAGCAGAAATCGGGAAGCACAGTTGGCGGCGTCTGTCCTTCGTGGCAGCGGCAGGCTGCCCCTTTTAAACCGCGCAGGTAGGCCACGTACACGGCCACTGCGCAACACGCGGCGCTATGTTGAGCTAGCGGGTGCGCGTGCTTCCCACACACACCCCTCAAAAAGACGGCATGGCGACCGGAGGATGGTCCAGAAGGTCCGACCGCAGGGACGCTGGGCGCCTACGCTGATGGTGGCCGTCGGCATCCACGACGCCGCAGGTCGGGAAGGCCCGAGCCACAACAGCAGACGTACCCCGCGAAAAAAGGACGACAAAAAACAATAAACACTTTTTTTCTTTCCACCAAACAAAAGGTATGTGCATCCCCTGGCGCAAAAAGAACTTCATCAGAGCAGCACAGCAGTAGGAGGGGATGTGAATGCGTGCTCCTTGCCTTCAATAATGGTGGTACGCGAAAACCGGGAAGTAATAAAGAGACATGGGAAGGCATTAGACCTCATGTTCCGTAAGTCCTATTCCTTTCGTTACCGGGGACGCATATTGTACTGCCTGCGTGGCCGCGTCGTTGACTGAGGGGCCAAGCTCTCGTGTAAAGTTTCTGGATCATGGACACATGTGTCGTGACGGGCGTAAGACACCCTCTGATTCGAGACACAAATAGGACCGCACGTTTGGTTACACACGCAATCTTTCAGCATCTACGAAGGGCTAGATTTCCAAGTGATCCTACGCGGTCCGTCCCACCTGCCCTCTAAAAAAAAAGAGTATGTGGGACTTCTTTCAAAGAGTCCTGACTTGAAACGTATATGACTCTCTTTAAAGAAGCACGTTAACTTTCTTATGGGTCACACGACTCTTCGAAGAGGGTACCATGATCTCCAAAGGGAGTTGAAGTGTTTCTTTAGAGAGGGTCATATACGTGGCAGATAAGTACTTTCCGAAAGGGGTCAAAGTACTCTTGCCATGGATACTGAAAACGCTTTCGAGCCGCCGCTGAGCGGGTGCGTCCGCTTCAATACCAAGTCCCCAACCTCAAACCTAATGTTCCGCCAACGCTTATCGTACTTTCTTGCCTGTTCCATGCGGGATACATCGATGTGTTGTCTAGCACCTTTGCACCGCGTCTGTCAACCTCCGCCTCAGGTCCCCTGCAAACTTCGCGTAAGGCCCCGGAGTAGTGGTTGCGCATGTCAAAGCACTGTCCTGCGGGAAACATTTATTTGCTCAGGTTAAGTTGTGCAGGAGTCAAACGCGTTGAACGATTCAGTGCCGCTCTAGTTGCAAACGCAAGTTCTGCCAGTTTCAGATCCCAGTCATGATGACGCTCAGTATCCGCGACAAGCAAACATTTCAGACTACGGTTTACCCTTTCTGTGATATTAGCTTGTGGGTGATACACAGACCTGCGCTTGTGATGAAGTTCCAGGGCATCACAGAGATCCGGGGACACCTTGCTGGTGAAGTATGTTGCGTTGCCGTGATCAGCGGGGCAGGAAATCGGAACCTCGTGAAAGTTTCGAGAAGACAGTCATACGCTATCTGCGAAGTCAGCTTCAGCAAAGGGAACAATTCAACCCATTTCTTGAAATGATCAACCACAACACACTGTCACTGGTTCCACCATGGGCTCATGAGAAATGAACCCATTACGTCACATTCGACATTGTTCCCAGCCGTAGCCCACCCCGTCGTTTTGCCTTCTGACAAACCGAACAGGAACGTGCGTAGGGTAACACGTCCTGTGTCATATCTGGGCAAGTTGCCGTACGGCACAGCTTCTCGCACGTCTTCTGCCTTGAAGAATGACCAGCCTAAGCACTGTCATTCTAGTACTTCATAACATTTCTCGGATAAGAATCTGTCACCGTGACGGCGTCGAGTAGGCGGTAGTTCACACAAAGATGTGTCGCACCGTCTTCCTTTGGGGCCAGTACCACCGGGACGGCCCACGGACTTTCCGACGGCCGTACGGCTCAGGTGTCGCTCATGTTGTCCACGGCTTTGCCGAGGATGGCTCGCTTGTGGTGGCTCAGCGATAGGAGGTTACAACGCCAAGGCCGAGTGTAACCAGTGTTGATGCGATGCGCTAGGGTGTTGGCGTTCGCAGGCCGTTCCATAAACATTCCCGAGAATGGTGTCAGCGCGGCTTCCAGCTGCTGCCGCTGAGCGCTCGTTTTCTTGAAGTCGCTGTGAGAATGCATGACTGCTGACGGCAGAGTGATGTGCATGACTACCATGCCTTCCGCCTTTCCTGGTAGAGACACGGAGTCTGTTTTCTCCGGAAAGGGTGCTGTCTTGGGCTGTCCATAAAGGCGGTACCCTCTTGCATTGAAATTCGAGTGTGAACCCCTCGTATGCAAGAAAATCTCGATGGAGAAACGATGGCACTGACAGAACGGGTAAACAAACAAACAAACCACTAGCACTTCGTTTTCCCCTTAAAGCTTATCCGTAAGCGAACACCACCTTCAGCGTTAGATGCGTGACTTAATGCCATTTGCAGCTGAACCTTTGTGTTACGAAGCTTGATCGCTGACTTGTTGCTGGGCCAGTGTCACGCAAAAAAGCTTTACACTGTCCCAGAAACAAGTCACGAATAAAAATATGCTTTATCGAGTGTCAAAAAGGGCAGGTACGATAACAGGCATCGCTCGAACTTTCACCCATGGTACTGGTGAATGAACCTGCGCGGTTCACGGCTCAAGCTACGAGATCTGCCTCTCGCGTTCCTAAAGCGCTGTGTGGTATATACATGAGCAAAGGCGTAGGATACCATATTACTGGAGAGGCCACGGCTTGGCGTTTTTTTTCGCCAGGTGAGGACGCTTTGAATTAATGCATATCGAGTACCAGTGTTCATTCTGTGCTTGTTGATGCCATATTTACGCGTGGTTCACCCTATGTTGTGTCCAAGTGTACTTTAACTACTTCAGGTGCGACAAGGGTTATGTCAAAATCACGGACGTTAGTCGTCTGGATGGAGATCTGCCATAGGCGTAACATGAGTGCATCCACGTCCAACGATGCTGTAGCTGCCAAACACCAATAGACATTGTGCAAGCTCTCATACATGATTCTAAAGTTAGCAGTCGACTACTCCTGTGAAGACACGGTTCGCTTTTGTGTTATTCCGATTCCTACCATGGAGAAATTAACCATGTGTTTTTGTGATACTTCGCGTCTAGTTAATAGAATCAGACAACGGCAATGAAAAGTCTCGGAAAATGAAAGGGAAAAACACTAACCGGCCTCTATCGGTTAGAAAGTAAACGCACTTCTTGTAGCACACCTTCTAACGTATAAGTGTCAGCCCGCTACGCCCAAATTGTCGTGACGTTGTTATGACGAGGCAAAGTTCCGCGACCAGTGCGTTAACTAACGATTGAATTCTTTTTTTGGCGAACTTACGTCTAGTAAAGCAACTAACACTGACAGTACAACGATAGCGGCGAGCACGGTCGACGATTGTCGAGAATCAGATCAGAGCGCTTTCACTGTCGCGAAAATATTGGGACCGTGGGGCTGCCCATCACAGTTCAGAAAGGCAACGAAAGCGCTGTTGCGTTTTCTCAAGGATACCGGACTGATTCGCCGTTTGTGATGTCAAACGCGGAACTCTTACATCGGCTGAAAGAGTGACTTTTCTCTCCTCCTCTCTAACTTTCCTTCCTCCTCCCCCCTTCCCCATTGCAGGGTAGCCTACCGGGCTCAGCCCTGCTTAACCTCCCCGCCTTTCTTTTATTCTTATTCTCTCTCTCTCTCTTTTTTACACATGCATCATCATACATTCTAGCGCTATCGGTGATGCTTGCGCAGGATCCAGAATGTGGTGAACTACTCGCTTCATATCTACATTGGGATTAGAACTATAGAAAACACCAGAGAATGTTCCACTACATTCAGCTGCGGCTGACGCCATGTATGTTCGCGTATCAATATTGAACATGGAAAATGAATGGCGAGTTCGGATGTCAATAACTTTATACCGACATAATACATTCAGAAGAGCTGGGCTAGTTGATTACACATCTTCATAATGGTGAAAACAGCTCTCAAAGTACACAACAGAGCGAAGTATTTGTTGTGTTTTCTTAGCTGTTTCATAGTTATAGTTCTGTTCTTTTGCTCGCTGATAAATACAAAATGTAATTTTAGATTTATTTTGCGACTCGGTACAGGCACTGGGCTTAAATTTTTTCAGTTATTATTTGTGTTAATTATAATGGAGCACACGCAAAGAAGACTATACTGAAAGTTCTTTCGGGGCGGGTTTTTTGGAATTCGAAGATGCCTAGTGTAGGAAACACGCAAGGCGTGCAGGGGCAGAGACCTCATTGTCAGGACTGTAGGCACCAGCATGTAAAATACATACATGTGCAGCTGGGGCGCCAAGTCGTCATACCCGAAGCAACATGCGACACGGACACAACCGAAAACGAATTTGCTCGATACTTCTGGCGTAAGATTTCATTCTATTATTGCAGGAACGGAGCATTAATGACTCCACAATAAATAGATATTTAATCACAATGGAATTAGACTTAATTACTATAATACACATAGATTAACGCGTGATGACAATATTTTTGTTCCTATAGAATATAAAGTGCCTTGAAATAACGTTGTATTGATTTGCAACGTTTACTGACAGTTCTTCATAGGTGGCGTCTGAAGGGATAAGGATTCTGTAAACGCACTAAAAGGGCATTAGATTATAGACAAGGAAATAGCCAAAGTGTTAGTCTCGAGGACAATTCAAAAACAAAAGAATTGTTCCCAAAGTTGAGGCTGCTGCAATTATGACAGGATTAATTGTTTATTACATCTTACGGCGCCTTTGCCGCATCTTGATCGTAATCTGTGTTACGATCACGCTATGCACCATGTTGCCTATCTCACTTAGCGTGTGCAAAGGCTTAGAATAAGAGAACGGGCAGATGAAGCATTTTGAAAACGCGACTCCGTGAGGCCTTAGAAACGCGCCTCGCACAAATTCACTTAGGCACTTTAAAGGAAACGTTGAAGAAAGCTTGAAGAGCCGTGAAACCGAGCAGCTGGGCAGCTGAATGCATTCGCTTTCATTTAAACTGAAAACCTAGAGAAGAATACGCTGAAAAGCAAAGAAAAACAATCTGAAGCCGTTAACAACGCCGGATGGTGTCGCTAGGTGCATGTGAAATAAATAGTACAAATGTAATTTTCAACATCACAATTTATGTTTGAACGATCCATCCTGAATCATGTGTACACGACTTGTTAGTATTCTTAAAGCTAGAATATTGGAAAAAAATAGTTTGTTATATGAGGAATTTCAGGAACTCACTCGTATCTGATTTTGTATGCGCAGACATTCTACCTACAAAAATACGATGGGTGATAATTATATAGTAATGAGTTGTGAAACACTGAAAAGATGCACGACTTGTGTTGCAATGTGTACATGAAAGTAAGGATGGGAAAGTGAAGTGAGGGTGAGGAAGACTGATGTTAAGGTGAGGAGAAGGGAGAGGAGAATAGAGCGTAATGTAGGAACAGGGAAAAGAAATAAAAAAATTAAAGAAACAAGCAAGAAGAAGTACAAGAATAATACGTAGAATGAGATAGAAAAGCGGAAGTAAGAACTCAATCTGCGTACGCCAGGAGGTAGCTCTTGGTTGCCAGCTTCGCCGTTTACTCAGATTGAGCAGGCGTGGAAGTGGCTTTAATTTTGTGTATTCCCACCTACTGTAAGTAGGCATCATCGCCCTTCACAAGATAAAGCACGCTCTCTTTTTTCTCTAGTATGAAAGTGCCTAGTAAACATCTTACCACGATTTTGTTTCTTACGTGTGAATTTCTATCTATCTATCTATCTATCTATCTATCTATCTATCTATCTATCTATCTATCTATCTATCTATCTATCTATCTATCTATCTATCTATCTATCTATCTATCTATCTATCTATCTATCTATCTATCTATCTATCTATCTATCTATCTATGTCTGTCTGACTATCTATCTATCTATCTATCTATCTATCTATCTATCTATCTATCTATCTATCTATCTATCTATCTATCTATCTATCTGTCTAGTCTGTCTGTCTGTCTGTCTGTCTGTCTGTCTGTCTGTCTGTCTGTCTGTCTGTCTGTCTGTCGTCTGTCTGTCTGTCTGTCTGTCTGTCTGTCTGTCTGTCTGTCTGTCTGTCTGTCTGTCTGTCTGTCTGTCTGTCTGTCTGTCTGTCTGTCTGTCTGTCTGTCTGTCTGTCTGTCTGTCTGTCTGTCTGTCTGTCTGTCTGTCTGTCTGTCTGTCTGTCTGTCTGTCTGTCGTCCGTCCGTCCGTCGTCCGTCGTCGTCCGTCCGTCCGTCCGTCCGTCCGTCCGTCCGTCCGTCCGTCCGTCCGTCTATCTATCTATCTATCTATCTATCTATCTATCTATCTATCTATCTATCTATCTATCTATCTATCTATCTATCTATCTATCTATCTATCTATCTATCTATCTATCTATCTATCTATCTATCTATCTATCTAGCCGCTTACGTCTGGGTACTCTCGTAATAGCCTCTTAGTATTCAGGGTGTTTCAAGAAGTGTGTCCGAAAATGCTCAAAATTAGGGAAACGGAATATTTACTCGCTCTCCTTGTAATTACTTTTTCTGTGGTGGCAGAATTCGTAATATTAAAAGAGGTATCAATTCGACTAAAAATTGAAGCAATTAAATTAACCTGTTAGTGGTGACTGGCGGTGGGGTCTAATAGGAGAATTGAAGTGCATCCTGTAGAGAACCGGTTGTACTTTGAGTTATCGAAAAGCGGCCTCTTGTAAATATTGCAGAGATAGAAAGATAGGAACGCTCAAAGTGCCTTTGGCTCGCTAAGAAATGTTCCGCATTTATAATGAAGAATAGGCCTCTACTCGGTGACTGCGTCGCATGAAACTGTTTTGCACAATGTGTCGTATCGACGGAATTATTTGCACGCACTTCTTTTGTTTATTTTCACTGTGCCACCTACCCTCACGCAAAACTCAAACCAACAAACAAAAAAAACCTAGTGGCGTGGCAGGCAATTGAATAAGGAGGGTCGGCTGTGACCCTCCAGGTCAGTGCGTGCCGTACGGGGTTCACGTGGAAGTTTGGTGTTCGAGATAGAAGGCTGTCGATTAAACCGCTCGCGGACAGCCAATCCGTCATCTGCCATGGGTGATTATTAAAAGCCAGCCTTGCATGTGAAAGCAGTCCTCGTACGCCCCGGTTTCGGTTGTCCTAAGCCACGCCACCTCATGCTTCCAGATTTTGTTGCTCTATGAATTCTTGGATGCCACAGAGAGCCACAAGCTCGAACTCTCAAAATTGCAGGTGTTCTCCGGAGGCCTCCTTTTGCCAATTATATGCACCCTTCTGGAATATGAGTATAAAAGATTCACTGGTGGCCCGGAGACAGAGGCGTCCGACAGTGCTGACTGCACGGCGACACAACGTGGCAAACAGTACTGGACGACAAAAACTCTGAATAAGGAACTAGGCCTATTGCGCAATAACTGAAATTTGGTCTTGTTGTTTTGTAGGACTTATCTGATATTCACGCCGCAAGTGGTTGACATGAGACGCTACATAATATGATTAACAGTAGCACGCCGGCCGGTTAACAATGAATCCCCTTTGTCCAGAAAAGAAATCACCTGCTTGCCTTATTGAGTTACCGACTATTCCACTAAAACAATTGAGCAGCTTCTCAAGCAGCCTGCGCACGGAATACTCTGCAGTTTTTGTCGTAGAGCAGATAGTATGAACAGCCCTTTGTGCATTCTCTGAATGTAGCAAAGAAAAATGTTATGCTAAAAAGAAGTGAATGGGCGATGTTTAAAGTGATGCTAAAAAGCCAGTAGGGACTGAATCCACAGACTTCGCATTACGCTTGCGGTTTCGGACTCCACCGGCGGTGACTTAATATCTCCGCCATATTGTTTTTTTTTTCTCATGGCTTAATTGGTGCGCTTCAAATAAGCTACAAATTACACCCGCTGTGTTTAATTATCTGTTGGTTTTATATGGCCTCAACTGAAAATGGGCAGCTACGTTAATTCGCCTTCCTGCTTTAACTTCCCTAATAAGCCACTCATTTAAAGCGAACTCATCAGGTGCCATGGTTTCGACAAGCAAGTTTACTCAGAGAAATGATAGCAGCTGAGGTGAAAAACACACCTCGGGCCTTCGACCTAAAGATTGTATGGGGCGCACGAAAGACCTTAGAACGAACGCTGAGGACTGTGCCCTACACGGCCAAAATCTGTTACAATTTACTATACGAAACTCTACGTAATGATATATCCACCGTCTGCAAGCATACACGCGAAAGAAAAGCTTGGATATGGATTGGCTATCTAGATAAAGATACCAGCGTCCCCGTCAGAATGACTGTGTATGAGCAGGCGCTAAACACTTTTATTGAAATACAACTGATCTATCTATCCGAGCACTTCACAAAGATAAAGGGCAGAAAATGTTCATACTAAGACGGGTTCCTTTGAATCTCCGGTAACAGGGGGGCAAGATATCGAACTTGAAATTTGTAGTAGTAACTTGTAGCGTGGTCCTTTTAGCTTTGCAAACAAGGTACACGCAAAACTGATGAAAGTCGTCTCAAGAGCTAGAGGTATGTATGTTCTTTTGGCGTTGTCTTTCAGACACTCGCCACAGACTTTATACGGCCAACCCATGCGAAGGGACGCACACAAAATCTTTAGCTTCTTTATAAAGATTTCACTAAATTGGTATGTATTGCTTTCTTAAATTCGTTAACACTTTCATAAAGCAGACAATCATAACTTCGAATAGAAATTTTTACACGAATTTTATTGCTGAGGTGTTCATTCCAGTACGCCAGTGCAGACTCAGTGTTTGGTGCGTATATTCACAATGATATAATTGCTTGAGTTTGACGTCCCGAAAACTCGATATGATGATGAGGGATGCCGTAGTGGCGGGCTCTGGAAATTCAGATCACCTGGGGTTTTTTAACTGCACGTAAACCTAAGTACAGCAGCCGCTAGCATTTCGCCTTCATCTTAAAGCTGCCGCAGCAGCCGGGATTCAATCGCGCGACCTTCGGGTCAGCAGTCGAGCTCCATAACTACTAGACCACCTTGGCAGGTTACGAATATTCATCGTCAAGCTAAAAAAAAAAAACAGGATATGTATCCTCTGGTCCAGGTTGATGTCCGTCGCTGGACGCAGATTCAGCCGCTACTGTTTCATTGATGCATAATGCGTCTATAGAACAGTCTCAATGCAATGAAATTTCCAAAAACTTTGGCTACCTGATGCTGGAGACAATGCGAAAGAAGCAGCTTGAGATGCCTGTGGTTTGCTGCAGCAGCTGTTCCCAGCCCTGGTTTTGGTGTTTTTTCTTTAGACTTCAGAATACAATGCCGTAAAGAAGAGAGCAGTGTTGCAAGAGCGCATACGCAAGCGACAAATGTGAAGAAGGCTTTACGGCGAACCGGTGCCTGATGTAAACAAGGACAAGAAAGAAATAGCGTGAAGGTGCTGCAGTGTTGCACCAAATCGCAGAGTTTCTGCGAGAGATTCAATGTACCTTGCTCTCTGGGTTCCAGTTTTCCCTTTGCAAGTATGAATTTAAGAGCAAGTGAGTTTTTCTTCAGCGCTATCATCTTTTCTATACCGTCAACGATTTCCCGTGAAAGCAGAGAGATACTTACGCCTGCTCCAGGTGAAGTATGAGCTTTTCAGTTCTCATGCATGTCATTCATTTTGCGTTGAGTGCTTTAGTGTGATTGTCTGATAGTCACCGCTTGTTTCTTGTTTTAAAATTTTGCGTTGGTGGAATGAATGAATGAATGAATGACTGAATGAATGAACGAACGAAAGAACGAACGAACGAACGAACGAACGAACGAACGAACGAACGAACGAACGAACGAACGAATGAATGAATGAATGAATGAATGAATGAATGAATGAATGAATGAATGAATGCGCGGTACAGGGTGCACTGCCTTCCGCGTGAAAAATCTAGCCCTTGTAAAGGGGCCACGCCATGTGCCTGCAATTGACAGACTATGCTAACAGGTTTGGCTAATCCATAGTTCTTAACGACAGAAAGGGTGCCAACGTAAAAAGGTGCTTGAATCATCTCGTTGAGTACATATCAATGTCCTCGACTCCGTGAGATTTGACACGTTGAGATAGCAAGTGGCGAACGAATGCGTGATGCCTGCTCCGTTAAACCAAGTTGGAGCTGATATAGTGTGACCAGTGTCCGCAGCTGGGAACATATATCCGTTAATGCACATGTCTAAACGCAATATAAGTGTATTGCTTGCAGCGCACATAACCCAAGAAAGACTCTTAAAATAACAATGATAGCAAAATATTGTATTATCATAGCTCCCAAGGTATGCATTTTGCCAATGCAATTAAAATAATCTCGAGAGACTCTTCAATATGCAGATTTATGATGATTCTTGCTGTTGTCAACATGGATACAGCTACACTTGTAACGAACGTCGGATATCGCACCTGTATTGCCGAGTCAGCTTGGCGAGAACGGGATGCGTTGTGAAGAAATGTGTGAAAAAAATTCATAGGGGCCAAACATCAACTTGCTACAAAAGACACATTGAAGCATAACTGCAAATAAATGTTAGAAAACATGTTTTCTGCCATATTATAAAAAGCAAAAGTGAGCAGCACTCTTTGTGTGCATATTTCTGATGTTGCGTGTGCGACTTCTGTCTTTTTAAAATTATCGCTGATGATCAGACGCCTTGTATAAAATGGAATTAGCCGTGATACTCATTGCTAAAGTTTTAATAACGCCCATTGAATTGTGGCCAAGTGTTACGTAAGACAGTTCTACGACATACGGTCATTAGGTTGTAAGCATCGTCACCTTGACTATTTCTCACGCTACGTGACGACCGGTGCTAACATACCGTACCTTTTGAAGTGCCATGGCCGGAATCGGTGACACCATTTAACATTACCGATGTGACTTCAGTCATACATAAAATCTAGAGCATGTCGACTCGAAAATGAGGCTTTCGTTGCTCAGTTATCGAAGCACATCTCACGAAATGCGAAGACGTAGCCTCGTGTCCCATCTGCGGCATGTTGTTTAATCGCCCACTTTCATCATCTTTTAAGAGCGAACCTCTATAGTAAATTGTTCCTTGTTCGTCGATACAGAAAATGATGATCATCATAAACGGGTATGTGCCAGAGAAATTGGGTAAATCCGACTAATCACTAGTAGCCCAATAAAAAAGAAGAAAGCAACAGTTAGTACAACAAATGGCTGCGAAGAAACGGGTATGTGCCACAGAAATTGTATAAATCCCACTACTCACCCCTTCTAGCGAACTGCGCGGCAGACGGGACACAAAGAAGGAACGAAAGAGACAGACGAGCGCAGACTCACAACTGATTTTATTGCACTATATAGGTCGACTACGTTTACAATAAAATCAGTTGTGAGTCTGCGCTCGTCTGTCTCTTTCATTTCGGCTTTGTGTCCCGTCGGCCGCGCAGTTTGCTGGAAGATGAAACCTTACTAACTCGCCCAGCTTTCGACGCTTGTTACTCACCCCTGGCCAATCAATCAATCAATCAATCAATCAATCAATCAATCAATCAATCAATCAATCAATCAATCAATCAATCAATCAATCAATCAATCAATCAATCAATCAATCAATCAAAATCTTTTATTTTCACCATTTCAATGTTCTGAAGAATGGGATCCTTTTGCATATTTAATGCACTTTCCGTAGACCGTTTTTTTTCGAAAACCGTGCTGACATTCAGTTAGCAAGTTATGTTTCTGCGAAAAATTATCAATACGGACGTTGATAATTTTTTCGAGGCTCTTCGATAATATAGGAAGAATAGAAACTGGTCTATAGTTGCCAATATTGTTTTTATCACCCCCTTTATGTATAACTATTACTCGCGCTACTTGCGTATTGCGAGGGAAAACTCCAGTCGACAGGGAGGCGTTAAAAATGTGCGTTATAACAGGAAGGAGCGAGAAGGTCTATGGCATACTTAATTGGTCTGATTTCTAAATAGCCCATATCCCTGCTGCGGCTATTTTTCAGACATAAAAATGTCGAAATCACCTCAAAAGTGTTTGTAGGCTTTAGAAATAGAGACTCCCTTGACGAGGTTAGGTGCAGTGTGGGCTGAATATCATGATCTACGCATCCCACTTTCACAAAGAAATCATTGAATAGGTCCGCAAGTTCTGTGCCGCCTATAGAAGTACCATCAATATTCAGTGTATCTATTCGTGTAGTGGCTGGCCTGCGATTTAGTGTATCGTTTGTTTTTTCCCATACTTTGTTAGTTTTGCGCATGCAATCATTATTATATATACGCGTGTAGTAGTCATTTTAAATGCGATGCATTTCTTAGCGAACCTCTGGCACTTTGAGCGTTTCTATCTATCTATCTATCTATCTATCTATCTATCTATCTATCTATCTATCTATCTATCTATCTATCTATCTATCTATCTATCTATCTATCTATCTATCTATCTATCTATCTATCTATCTATCTATCTATCTATCTATCTATCTAGCCGCCTACGTCTGGGTGCTCTCATGATCACCTCCTTAACTTCGTGTAGACCAAAATTAGCATGGGAGGGTAAGAGGACTTGACGACTATGGCTGTGAGGTCATGACATGAATAGCGTGAAAATCCTGTCGCGTGCGTCGTCAAACCCTTTCCTCCAGACACGTTTGGCACATACCCGTTTACCACCGGCCGCGGTGTACGGGTATGCGCCACAGGTGATTGACAGTTTATATCTACCCAGGAACGGCGAGAACAGACATTAGTAATTTAAATGCGAGAGCGTTAAGAAAAACCGACATCGGCAGCGTTGACCCGCTGAACGGAAAAAAGAAAAATCAGGATCCAAGCAGGAATCGAACCCAAGCATTCTGCGTGGTAATCAGGTATTCTACCACAAAGCCACGCCAGGTCTACAAACTGGTTTGGAAAAACAGCCTATGCAGGCGTAATGGCGGTGAAACGGCAGCTGTGGTTGTGGTGCTTGGTATATAATTTTACAGGAAAGCAATAAACACTACATATGTAGTCCTACAATACAGACGTCATATCAGATTAACGTCCGTGATTCCAGTGTTGGCTCCGCTTTTATAGCAATCTAATAAGCATTACATTTGTACTCGTATGATTCAGCAAGCTATATTGAAGCATTGCTCGACCCCGGAGGAATTCATTAACGAAAGTTACGTATGATATCCACATCACCGCACCGTAATGTGCACTTAGTCCGCCAGAACGACGCAGTGTCCTCTTCATTTCTTACAAGGCTGGGCGATGGCCTCATGCTGGCCGAGGATGATGACAGATTGATTGACAGCCGCTTTGTAGACTAGGCTACCGAGGTCGCATACGCCCAGGTAGTCTACGAATACGACAAGCGCTATCCGCTGATGTTGGTCTACGTAGCCCTATCCATGCCTACCAGCCTCAACGGCCTAAACCTCACCAACGCGATGGGTAATTTCAGATTCTGACATGTCGCCCGCTCTATATACAGACAATTTGTCGACGAAATGGCCGAGGCATCCACGATTTCTAACAGCTGTACCATAACTCATACTTCACTACACATGACCCCTCGCCACCGCGATCGCGACCGGATCCCATAAGTCATGACCAGCGTCTAGTGCTCACTGATCACGGTGGTGATGACCTTGTTCAAGAACTGTTAGGAAACCTTTGCACACATGCACACGGGTTCGTGAAACGTGCGTGCTTTCTCCACGATAACGGACAAGTATAAGCACTACATATCAGCTTACGGCTTCTGGTGTAGGTAATACCCACGTTGCCGGTGGTAGCGTTACCTAACTTTAAACAACTGGTTTATAACACATATGCGGCTCTTCAGCATATATGTGTGCGTATAAAATTTATACAAATATTTAACATCATTTCGTAACGTATCGCTCAGTAAAAAAATTACGCCACAGTCACCTTCTCACCGCATGCTTCGCATATTATCGACTTCCACGGTACGTGGGATCTGCCAATTTTTTTTTGCCTTTTCTTTTTCTTTGTTTAATTTATTTCTAAGCTGTTTATATTCTTTCCACTTCGACAAGTCCTTTGACTCGACAAAACACTGGTAAAGTTTATTCTTTTTGTTGATTTGTCTTACGAATTCTTTAGAAATCCAGGGCTTGCGCGATGGCTTTTGATTTCGGTAGCTCTGAATCGGAAATGATATAAAGTAAAGCATTTTTAGTTTGTTCATAAACTTGTCATATGCCTCATTGGCATCCTTAATGGAAAATATGTCAGTCCAGTCTGTTTCGCGCACAGCTTCTCGGAATTTGTCAAGTGAATGAGCCGATATATTGCGGTACGTTGCATTACCAGTGAACGTGCTTGAAGTGCATAGTACTCTGAGTCATCATTATACCAGGTTTCAGTAAACATCAAAACTTCAAGATTGACGTTACATGATTCGATTAGCACAGTGACCTCATCCGTTTTGTTCAACAGTGACCTTGCATTTAGATGCATAATTTTTAGCAGTTCTTCTTTGTTAGTAATGTTGTGCTTCATAATGATGTCGCCTGGACTTACATAGCCTGAAGGCGCCATCTCTATTCTGGGCATGACTATATTGGAGTTTCTGTGAATTATGTGTTCGTTATCTTGTTCAAATCGCTTTCACGCATTATGCGGACAACAGGCGAAGTCTCTGTGCGGCGTCCGTGAATAGTGCCATTTTTCGTCCACACAAATTTCCAGCTGTGTTCCCATTTGCGCGCTATTGCCATTCCCAGCGTTTTCTTCACTTCGGGGCAAAGGTGTTCATTTACAAACACAGGAGATTCAGTAGGTAAACCGAGGGATGCATTTGTTAGCCTTTTCTTGCGCGACTTCTGAAGCAGTTGATCGCGTTTGTCCCTCCGTGGCAAGCGTCAATGTCCTCAGGGGTTATAGTCTCGCCAACTACATCTCCAATTTTTTGGAGTACTTCAACAAGGTTTTCATTCGGTTTTTCGGTTACTCCTTTAATTTCCAAATTTCGATTTCGGGAGTACTGCTCAGACTGCAAGAGGCCTGATTGGCAGTCCGCCAGTTTCTTTTCCAAAGAAGAAACTTTGTGCTCTAGCACACAGTTTTCTTTCTTCAGCGCATTATTTTCCGCTAAAGTTGCCACCAGTTTTTCATTGGTGTCATCTAGGGTCTTGCTGAAGAAATCCATGCTCTTCTTCATTTCATCAATTTCAGCGCGCAAATTTCTTTCTTCTGATCGGATGCCTCGCTCTAGCGCTTCTTTCATTTGCTTCCACTCATTTCTGATTTCATCTTTGAAATCATGGATCAGTCTTGCAACTTCTTTGTTCATGTTAGTTACTACCGACAACACGAAAGAAAATCACAAAAAAATCACATATACTATACGCCGGGCAGCAGTGGCAGCTATTCAAGACTAGAACCAATTTTATGCTCTGAGAAGAGGCCCACTAACCTGCAAAACGCAGAAGAAATGGTTCAGCTTGTGCCTAGAACGCCGCCACTGCTGCCGAATGCAATCCTCGGTGAAGTGGCAGTCTTTATATATGCAGATGACCACGTGGTCCCGGAGATCGCACGGTCCCGGAATCAGTCGCCTCCTGGTGTTCTACAGATTGTGCTTGCTTATTTGGGGCGGTCGATGATAATGGCACGTGTGTGATGGTGCGCAGTAGTTTCAGTTCACCCAGCTGCACGGCGAAGCTGCAAAACGCAGAAGAAATGGTTCAGCTTGTCCTTAGAACGCCGCCACTGCTGCCGAATGCGTGAAGAAGGCCACAGGTAGCCTAATAAATGGCTGCGACGCGACAGCGGCGAGCCGAAGACCCCAAGTACTTAAAATAGAGAATACTAGGGGACGGGAAAGGCACCGGCGGCTGCGAGAAGACCCCGAAGTGATGGAAGGCCTACGCCAACGACGACGTGCCCGTAGATCTACGAGAGGTGCGAACACTTGGTTTCAGCGCGAGCTTCTGTCTCTGGAGTTCGGACAACCGTGTCATTTCTGTGATTGTCTGTGGTTTAAGTCGAAACTCTCTGCGCTGAGAATCAACGTAGCAATAACCTAGCATCACCTAGCTAAAGCCTTACAGCAACCTAGATGCAACCTAGAACCTGCATCACCTAGCTAAGGCCTAGAAACAACCTAGAAGCTCCAGTTTAGTTGTTTCAAGCATTGCACGCCTCAGTGCAAGCTTTGCCATTTTCTTTTTCTATCGCTTTATTAGAATTATTCGGTAAGTTATCCAGTCGTGTCTCACCTGTCCTTGGTTCTTATTATTCCTTGGCTTCATTGTGATTGTGAATGAAGTACGCGGTATAGGGAAGGCTGCCTGTAAGAGTTAGGCGCCTCACATTGTTATCCCGTTTGCTTGAATACATGCGCTTTAGCGTGAAGATCACACCAACACTTCACACTCGCGGTTATTTAGCTTGGCCACTAGAATCAGGTACGCATCCGTACGCGTATGTACAGCCACGGTTGAACACTACTTGCCGGAGAGAACGCTTATGTAGTTGTCAAAATTTCACACGAGCGAGAAATATTATTGTCCGTGTGTTTCGAGTGACACAAATGTGAGTTATCCTTTTTTTTTTTAAACTGTGCACTGCGAGCGAGTGTTTTTCATATTTTTGCGGGCTTTCCTTATCGGCGGGAAAAAGAAACAAGCGTATAGGACGTTGTTCAGAATAACGCTGTTAGATACACCTGAAACATGCGTAGAGATGCCTCAGGGACCCTTCATGATGAGGACACACTTATCCACTTGCTACGTATATTATTATTACCTAAAGAAATCAAAATAACAAAGATTACTGGTAGCTTTTTCAGTATGCTGAGAACGAGAAGCACAATAGTTTTTTCGCTTAAAACAGTTCGTCTTCTTTACAGTCTTGCTGCTAGGTAGCTTTGACACATTACATAAAAATAACAATATATTATGCAGCTTTCAACGGTATGCGTGTATACTGGTGAAGTGTTCTTCATACGAATCTACTCTTTTTTTCACGGACAGCAATGGTCCACCGAAAGAAAAGTATCCCGTGATTATTTTTTCTTGGAACGTTGTGTCTCCTCGTTAATGTTAAAGCATCTCGCGTTGAGGTGGAATGTTGTGGGAGTTTCATTTAGAAGAAGTTTGTGATTATGTACGCATTCTTAAAGTGCATCGCAAGTCCAGATCTTTCGAATCAATTCCGGGCGGTCCAGGGAGCCTGTGAAGCGATCGGGAACCTTTGGCTGACGACCCCTTCGCGGGCGATGCCCTCCGCGGATTTTTAGGAACCTCCGTCTCAGGACACAATAAAGTTCCTATGTATGTATGTATGTATGTATGTATGTATGTATGTATGTATGTATGTATGTATGTATGTATGTATGTATGTATGTATGTATGTATGTATGTATGTATGTATGTATGTATGTACGTACGTACGATGTATGTATGTATGTATGTATGTATGTATGTATGTATGTATGTATGTATGTATGTATGTATGTATGTATGTATGTATGTATGTATGTATGTATGTATGTATGTATGTATGTATGTATGTATGTATGTGTGTATGTGTGTATGTACGTATGTATGTATCCAGCTAGCTTGTGAATAAAACTACATAAAAACTGCACAGATGGACGAGGTTTTGGAATATCCTACCAAAACACTTCTTTTCTTTCGGCAATTGATGTCTGGTTGATGTGTCGGGCACGAAGAAAACAACCGCTTAGTGGCAAGCAGATGTTACTCTTAGAACCCTGAAAAAAGATCGCTTTTTTTATTACGAAACAAAAAAAAAACGTTGAATGAGACGACACAGTGCATGTATCATAGAACGTAAACCGAATACCGAAAGTACGTTAGCGCCACTTGAAAGAATGGCAGTGACGCGTTTTTGGCATTTGTCTGGCTTATTCAGACGGCTTCTCAAGTGTCATCAGTTTGATAGTTAGTTATGTTGAAATAATTGAAATTCCAAATGTTAACTGCAGAGCATACGTTTTCAACAAAAAACTTGGAAGACGTTTGAGCTTCGCCTTCAAGAGTGGAACGCGATAACGTAATCGTGCCCTGTGCGCATCTTGTTCTCAATTGCTAGCCTAGCTTCGGTTCTCGGTGCATGCTGCAATCGTGCTGTAAGGAAACAAACATCTGGCGCGCAACAGTAGACGTTTGAAACTACCCTAGAATGCATGCTGCAAGTACAGTTGCGCAGTGCCCACTTCCCTACAATTTTTTTCGGATCAGTGAAGGGCCCAGTACGCGTCCGTAAGGCAACACGCAAACTTACCAAGCTGCTCAATCTTGATGCTTTTGCTGCTGATGATAGTTAAATATGTCTGACTGATTTGTAATAGGTGGACCTTTAAAACACCTATTCATTGCGCAATCCACATGTTTTGGGCGCCTGACGCGATTTTACGCTTCTGCCGCGCAATATTAAATGCGTTAAGGAGACTCATTCCACTGTATGACATTCATATAGTGTTGTAGATGCGAAGCATCTTATGGCGGACTTCAAACCGGTGATGGTGGTGGTGGTGGTGTGCGGCGTGCCCACCCTTACTGCGCATGCGCTAACCCTCTCACACACCTCCTCTCGCACACATCCTCTCTACTGGCCCTATTCATTTCCACTCTCCCCATTTCCCCCTATCTACTCCCCTCTACCCTTTCTCCCTTTCCCCTCTACACTTCACATCTCCCCTCCCCCACCCCTCTCCATTTCTCCTCTCCCATCCCCCTCTCCACTCCCACTCCCCCTCTGAAATGCGGGCTCGACATGCCGAAACGCTGCTTCGCATCGCCTCGTGGTCCCCTTTAGCGGGAGATCGTCTGACTTTTTTTCCCGAAGCAGTTTCAAGCAATGGCGTGGCTCTGTGGTAGAGCACTTTCTTGCTACGCAGAAGGCCTGGGCTGAATTCTTACTGGAACCGAATTTTTTTATTATTTATTTTTTTGCATCTTTCATGACTTTTTGGTCACGCACAATGCTGATTTTTCGCTCACAACCAACGACGCCGACACCGACGCCGCAGTTTCTGCGAAGCGAGCTCTTTAATGCTATTACGTTATTATGCTGTAGCGTGGGCTTATGAACGCCAAAATATCATATGCTGTGACGTCATGTTCTTCAGCTCTCGAAAGTGGCTTTTCCAAGTTGAAACTAGCACATTAGCGTCTGGAAGCGCGTGACAATCCCACGTTATACAAAATCAGAACAAAGGATATTGTCTAAAGCACAACAACTATCTCTTTGTTACGAAACACATAAGGACGCCTCACATTCTACATATGACGTTGTAGCGTGGGCTTGTGGACAACAAAATATCATATGTCATGATGTCATATTCTTGAACTCTTGCACCTGGCTTTTAAAAGTTGAAACTGTATCACATTAGCATCTAGAAGCACATGACAATCCCCAAGTTCTACAAAACCGGAACAAAATACATTGTGTGAAGCATGAAATCTATCGCCTTATTAGGAAACGCATACGAATGCCTCACTTTCTACATGTGACTTAGCACTCTTATTCATATATGTTAGACACACTCTGCATACTAGGCATGAAAAAGCGATACTTTCTTTTTGTCCCAGAAGTATTGCATCTCGACAGGTCAGTACGGTATAAACTCTTAGAAACTTGGAGTATAATGCTGCTTGCTCAGTCTTACCCGGCTAGAGTAACGTACGTACAGTCCATTCTGAAATGCAGAACAATATATGAAAAGTGGTAAACATGGCCGATATTTTGTATGAGTAAGTTCTAAATAAGCCTGTCAAAGACCACCTGAAGAGAAAATTCCGAACGGGTGTAAATTAAAAGAAAACGGCGTTTTACCGGATTAATCTGAAAGAAAGAAGATGAATTTTAAGGGCTCGTTTTTCTTTGTGAGACAAAATAATAATGAGAACTAAGCGACAATTCGCTGTGACTGTTCTGCGCTTTCCGCGCAGGCCTGGTGTTTTCTCATATACCGTAAGATGCCGAGCAAGCGCCCTCCCTACGGTGAAGGATAATCCGAGCAGATTTAGAGGGGGGTGGGGCGCTTGCTCGGTCCCGGACCGAAATTCAAGATGGCGGTGGGAGAGCCGCTAAAAATAAAAAAATGCCCATCTACGTTTCTATTGAAATGCTTCATTTATTTACTGTTTTTATTCCCCCTCGTCACTGTCAAACTCGTCAAACGACTCCTCAAAGTCGGACGCAAATGTGAAGTCTGCGCACTCGTCCTGAAGGCACCTGCGGTCTTCCGGTGGAAACCGGAGAGCCTGGCGTGCAGCACAGCATCCTCCGAACCATCTAGTGCATTAGATATGCCACACCTGCTGAATACGCATTCAGTGTACTCATTCTTGTGGTTCTTTTTACACAAGCTATGCTCGCCTTGAAAAGGAAGTGGCCACAGGGGAGGAGGGGGAGCGGGGGGGGCGCTTGCTCGGTCATTGGTGCATATTTCCAGAGGCGTGTGAATAGTGAAATTTCCCCTCGAATCGAATTCGAATCGAATAGTGCTGAATAGTGGCCAAAAATATCGAATCGAATATCGAATAGTATATTTACACGAAATGTTTACCGCCAGTTACGCAAGGCAGAGCGAAAATCAGGGATGCCACGTCGTGTCGACAGTGTTATTACGCACTTGTTCGGGAGTGGCTTTTGTTTCAGCTTTTATGGGCGCGAATGCATGTTGATAGAAGAGCCGCCATTCCAGTCAGCAGCGTAACTTATAACCTCCTAACGGCTAATTGAGGGGGTATGGCAGCTACTTTTTTTTCCCCATGGTCGCACTATACGGCTCATCTGACAACGGTAATGTGCTTCATCGCCATGGGCGCCCGAAAATTTTCGGGCGCCCGTTCACATCAGCGCTTCAACTGAGTGCCAGAACGATGGGAGTTTGTGAACGAGGGGTTCGGTGCGGCAGTGGTGACTGCCCAGCGTGAACAAATTTTTACATGCAAAGCCAATGATCGAGGGTTTCGCAGGCCAAAGTCAGGACGTATTACTACGCTTGCGGCATACACGACCGAACTACGCAAGAAGTCCGTGTCTTCGTTTTGGGAACCAAGTTGTGAATGGCTTGGCATTTTTGTCATGTGCTTTTCTACGTATGGAAATGACATAATCTCGTTTAAGATCAGCATGGGCTCGCTTCCGAACCAGGATGTCGGTGAAAGCTTCAACGAAAGGCCTACTGTAACGACGTTAGCGTTAGCTTTCACCACCCCACCCTAACGAGGTGGCACCGTTGGCCTTTGTCGCATTTTAGATATTCGTCCTGTCGAATTATTCAAAACTTAGAATACTAGCTATTCGAAAGTCGAATCGAATTATTCGATTAGGTACTATACGATTCGAATTCGAAACTCGAATATTCGCACACCCCTACTTATTTCAGATCTCCTGAAAAAGGGAGGGGGGCGCTTTCTCGGCATTTTACGGTATGCTTGAAAGACGAACGTATATTCTGTCGAACTACCTGTTTACTGAAAAGATCTGCACTGCCTTTTGAGTGAGTTCCGTGCGCGAGCGTGCCGTAATGCGACACTGCATTTGTCTCTTCCTTTTGATACGCAGGCTGCTACAAACTTCACGAAGTGTACAAAACTTGCGCAAGTGGCAATTGTGCCGAAGCAACATGCAGGAAGCCAACTATAGGACCTCATTGCAGAAGGAACTGCGTTAAGGGGTGCTTCTGCGTGGAAGGGTACTACAGGGAGGACGTTAGCGGATATAAATGGTGTGTGGAGTGGAGTGAGTGCCCGCCCAATTCAACTCCTCCGTTCAGTTGGTACCGTAGGCGACCTAGGCGCAGACATTAATAAAGGAAACCGTGTTTCTTATATGGTTGCTCTGGGGTGCTGTGATGAGTTCAGTGCGTGGATGTAATGAGCAGGCCAAAGAGATAATTAAAAAGAAATGTTGGTGGAAGTGTTGCATTGCAAGAACGTGAGTGCCACATTTGATAAACAGACGTCGACGATGATCGGAGCGAAACGACGTGTGACGGATGAAATAAACAAAATAGATGCTTCTATGCAGTATAGGCATAGAAGTATCAATATGTTGCAGAAGGTTGTTTCGATAGCGACCGCAAAGAACAGCAATCAAGCAATTATTGCGCTGTGTTGTGCTACAGCGGTGTAGCACAGAACGCAATCGTCGATCAGGGCAGTAATAAAAACAATGGTTTCAGTTCAGTTCAGCTCAGTTTAATTACCTTAAGTGTCTTAAGGCTTACCGAAGGAGACATTACATAAGGTGTGGGTTGAGAATTTTGCGTTTGGTTTACACATTACTAATTGCATATTGATTAATTACATGATGTTGAAACAAGGACGGGCGGGTAATGGCGGCAATGCCGGCAGTAAGGCCGTTCCAGTCTTTGGCGGTTCGTGGGATGAACGAGGCAGAGAAGTGAGTAGTTTGGTCACGTGGGCGCGCGACTTTATGCGACTAACTCTATTTCACACAACATGTGTTACTTTATTCTTAGAGTCATTCATATGCTCCAACGCTAACAGAGGTATTACATCTGATAAAGAAGTCCCCTCACACATGTTTCGGTTACAGCCAGAAGAGCTGTACATAAAGTTCCATCTCTACCAGAATAAAAACGGTGAAGTTATGGGAGAATTAGTAATGTTATCAGTATAAAACATTTGGAAGAATACTACGGATGAGGAGGTCATAAACATTAGAGAAACAGCTCTTCTTCTAAATAGAAGCTGGCGCTGCGTACGGGTTTAACCACGTTGCGAGTATTGTCAGCTGTTTATTACCGCTAGCTCTTCAATCACTGAACATTAAGCCAATACTGTCGGACTATCAGATCGAAGATTTAAAAGTTCATATCTAATTAGTAACTTCAACATTTCTCTTTCTTTCCCTTTTCCTTTACCCCCGCGTGGAGTAGCAGGCTAGAAACCCTCTTTCCAGGCCGACCTCTCCTCCTTCTTGTCATTAAACATCTCCTTCTTCTTATTTTTTTTTCTTCAACATTTACCAACGAAAGCTGTACACGTAGCTCCCTCGACTTAGCCATATCAAATAAGCGTCTGCCTTCTGGGAAGTCCTTTATTTCGCCCGATTACCCGGCAGCGAACAGGCACAGTGCACCCAGACACGATGATGATGAAGAAGCACGGCGAAAATGAGAATGCATAACCAAACGTATGATGATGATAATAATATAAATATGCGGAAGACGTGTATAACAAGCGGTCGCAGCAATATTACATTTTAATGCATCGTTTGTTCACGCACAATAACATCATTGGAATTCCGGGGCGGTGATATTTGCTCCTGACCACTAAAACATGCTTAAGTTGCCACTCACGAGCACGTTGCTCATAGGTAAATTGCCGAATGTTTAGCCATTGTTCTTTCTTTTGTCCGCATTTTATGCACATCTAGCAGTGAATTTATTTTGTATATTTTTTTTCCTATTTGGGCCAGCTACGTACTAGAGCTCGTTCCGTGGGACCTTAATAAAATTTTTTTCATCCATCGATTTTCGCTTGCTTGCTCACGAGTATTGTATAATGCTACACCTCAAGCTGTAGCTTTAAGCTATGTCAGTTGTAGCGGTAGATACAAATAAATAAATAAGCAAATAAAGAAATAAATATTACCATAAGGGTTAGACATTTTCTTAACTCTGAACAGTAGCGCAAAAAAATCACACAGACGACGACAGAGCAAGACGGGACACAGCGCTAAACTAACAACTCAGTGTTTATTGCAGGTGATTGCATATATATGCACATGACACTGCGCGAAAGGAAAAAGGGGCGAGGGCGGCGGAGGAACACACAAGGCAATCAACCAAGCATATCACACAAGCGGCTGACGCGACAAAAATAGCATTTCCTTTTCTGATAGACGGATTGAAGGGTAACTTACCGCGTCTCTATGTTTTATCACTGCCGCTTCAATAATTTCCCGCGTTAGTTGGTCCGAATTTCTAGCTAAAGAATGCGCACGGTTGAATAGTGGCTTGCAACCACAGGTGGCCTGAGCGAGCTGGCCTGACAAGGCGAGATTTCTCACATTGTACCTATGTTCCCGCAGACGATCATTCATGCATCTGCCTGTCTGGCCCACATATTCTTTGCTGCGGAATAGGATATGCTATTCCCTCTACACAGGAGACAAACGGTTCGCGGTGCTTCTTGTTGCATCCGCGTTGCTTGCGCACACCCGCGTTCATTCTAGCGCACAAGCTCGACAGCTTCAAAGGAGCAGATAACGCAACATCAACACCTACACGCTTTGTAATTTTCATCAGATTGTGACTAATATTGTGAAGGTAGGGCAAGACAACAACTTTCTTTCTTTCGTGCGTCCCCTGCTCAACGGTGTCATGTGCATATATATGCAATCACCTGCAATAAACACTGAGTTGTTAGTTTAGAGCTGTGTCCCGTCTGGCTCTGTCGTCGTCTGTGTGATTTTTTGCGCTACTGTTCAGAGCTATGCAATACCAACTAGCCCACCAGTCTGTCCTTTTAGACATTTTTATTTGTTTGAGTGCTAATTAGTGCCGGGCCTGACTGTCGCTTGGGTGCGGAGTACGAGCGGCGAGCGCGAGCCAAGCGCCAGTGATGACGACCCACTAGCGTTCCTCTACTTTCTTGCAATTGCCTCGGGGAGGAAACGGGAGCAGTCGGGCAACACTACTCGTCACTGCAATTGGATAGCAGTACAGCTTGAGGAGCCCTACTTAACGAGAGTTTGTCGACAACGGCGCCAGCCCGAATGCGGTTCAACAGGTTCAGTAACGTAGTTGACGGTCGCTTTCGTTCGTTTCGGCAAGCTGAATCAGTACGTAACACGGCGCATGCACGCAGCGACTACAGTAATGATTACTCGCTGTCTTCTCGCATTGCGAAAGTCCAGTTACGGTTATAGGTGAAACAACTTTGTGCTTTGATTCTCCGTGCCCGCGAGACCTACTGCTCGTTGTTGAACGTTCACACTCGCGTTATACCGCGGTTAGCGTTGCGCATTTGGTTGCATTCAACTGAACTGGGCACATTGTCAGTAGTTCGGCGCCTGCAATTTACGCCTCGGGAAGGTTGCTTTATCGCACCGGAATGGACGTCTGTGCATATTCAACAAACTTTGACATCGATCTGCTGGTTTGCTTTGTTCTTGTAACTTTATTAGGGTGATATATATATATAAGCCGCGAAATATAACTGGCACTTAATACATATACAAGCTTAACACTGCCACTCTGAAGAAAGTTCAACTTGCTTCACAGTGGTTAAAGCTCAGCTGGCTGTCACGTCTTAATCGGCGGGGGATTCTCCAGCGTTCCTGAGGACTTGACTCTAACCTTCTCAGAAAGAAAGTGGCATGACCGTATCATTTCTTTTTTTTCGTACGCCGCAAACGTTTGTTCACGAAAGTACACGGCTGCTACTCCAGGCATGCCGTATCAAAACAACAATCATATGATTCCTAGACCACAACGCAGAACATCGATAGCGTGCAAGGCTTCATTTCAGAGTGCATATGGACCATTACGTATCCTTAACATCACAGAATGAGACTCTCGACGTATACGTCCTACACGGTGTAATCGCGACTTGGGAAATACATTTCGCTTTGAGTCGGGAGTCGTTGCCGTCGATCGTCTGCTCTTCACCGCAAATGTGACTGACGAGCCTTTCTCCTTTTATCAAGTTCGCTTTTCGGAAGTGCCAGTCAAGCTTGAAGATCTTTTTGAAGCCGCACTGCAGGCGGTACATTGTGAGGCCCGCAAGTGCAACGCGAGAGCTCTGCACGTACACGGAAGCGAGCGGCGGCGCGTTGGAGAGAAGGGAAAACGCGCGTTGTTTGCCCCCAGTTTCTATTTTTCTGCCAGAGATGGCGCTGCCTGTCAAGCGTAGCAGCGCCACTAAGTGATGCTTGGAGGGCTATTCCATTTCAAATTACGATTACAGCGCAAGGTCCTGTGTCTTCCCTTGCGCTGTAATCACAATCCGTACGAGGGGTCAGCGCTCGTGAAAGAGGAGGAAAGCGAGGTTAGAGGCCAGTGGCTCGTCAGACTCCTCGTTCGCTCTCTTTCGTCCTCGTTTGCTCTATCGGTCACGCCGCCGACGCAAGCAAACGGCGACGCCGCTGAACGCCGGAACGGGCATTTAAGAGCTGCGCTCTTAAATAAAAAGAAATGAATGGACAAAGAGGGGTGAGACGGACTGGTTTGGCTCCCAACTGAGGTTTTTTTGGGGAATTAACGCACAAAAATAATGAAGTAAATGCGATACCTTGCAAGAAAAAAGAAAATGAGAAGCGCTGCGCAAAAAAAAAAAATAACGTCCCCATGAAGAAAGTGAGCCGTTATCAAGAAAGCAGCGGCCGAAACGGCTCGTCTTGGAGACGCCTGTATTGGCATGCCTTCCCTTGACCAAAAAGAAACTATATTATCTGTAAATTGCGGCGTTGTCTTCTATATGAGGTTTCACGTTCGTTATCAATTTTTTTTTGCCTCGTAGTGCTCGTGTTCTTTCCTATTTTGCTTGCGCAGATTGGCATTTCTTTCACTACTAATACGCGTGCCTTCCCAAATAAACCTCGGGTGAAATTCAGCGCTTATCCGTGTCGCCTCTATTAGTCAGTTCGTTTCTTTTTCCGCGCTGTAACACTCTTGCAGTATCCGCTGGCTTACTGAAAATTTAAACAGCTACTTGCAGAGGCGCTATTCTTCAAGCTTACTTTGATGTGAACCTGAGACACTCGACTGCAACGAATGCAGGCCCTGAAAAATATAAAGGCAAGTGCTCCCGTGGCATTGCGGATGAACAGGGCCAGCCAGTTTAAATTGCGTTTATTTTCAGTGCTTCAATTTTCTTTGAATGTTTATGCCACGCACGCATGAATCGGTGACAATTATTATTTGGGTATGTCACGTATACGGGCAATGTGCTGTTGACATAGATTTCGAGGCAGAGAATTCATCGGTTCAAAAGGGAATGCTTTAAAGCCGCCTTTCTGCAGTTTTCAGACCACAGCGCAAAGCTACTTTCACGTCGAGAAGGTAAACAGATGGACGGACGATGTACCTACTAGTCGGGAAGTCATTAGAAGATGTGACGCTGCAAATACCTGTGGTGCACACACGCGCACAGGAAAGAGAGAGACAGAAACGAAAAGGAAGGTCGGGGAGGTTAACCAAGCTTTGGCTCGGTTGGCTACTCTACACTTGTGGTGGGGGAAGGGGGAATAATAGAAAGGAAAGGGTAGAGAAGAAGAGTAAGAAAGAGATGGATCAAACAGTTAGCTTGAAACTACACAACACGAACTCGCGCACAGGCAAGAAAAAAAAATCCAAACACAGAGGGATATTCACTTCAATATGGCACAAGAAAAACTATAACAGATGCAAAATTAATGCATGTTATCTGTGGAAGAAGGAATTTCTGCACAGTAGAGCTCTCCTCAGAGCTCCTTTTAAATTAGTACGCCCCGTTCACACGGCTTTGTGAAGCAAACAACCCATTCATAACATTCATTTCAGCGTTCTCGATGTTCCTATCGCCATTTTTCAAAATTTTTCGATGCACTGGGGCGCATACCTGGCCTGAAATCCCGTGCCTCCATTAAACGCTGCGGCGCGCCCGCGACAGCTGAGGCGAAAAATCGTGCCGAGAGCCACGCGCGTCGCCGCGCGAGGACAATTCAGGAATAAATGTGCGCCGGGAGGAGAGTGCCGCTACTTTCCTATATCAAGGGACATTAGTTTGCCACGCGCTCCCGTGGTCTCTAGAATTTCGATCACTACTGTACAGCTACAACCGGAAGCCAATGTCAGATACATACTTTTTACGAATGCTCAAACAAGTGCGCGGGTAGAAAAAAAAATTCCGTAGTGCAAATGCGGATTTTTCAAGGGACAGGGTTCTTGTTCTCGCACTTCACCAAGTTATCTTTCACCAGCTGTGTTAAGAACGCTTGTCAAGCGTGGTTTCAAAATGTTTGAGTTATCACTCGCTCGAATCAAAGGCTTGTTTCATTTTCGACACGCTTGTTTGTTTGTTTTCACCGTACCATCGCCAACTGAAACGCAAGTACCGAAGGAAGTATGTTGCTGGGGGACCGCGAAAAGTGCCATGAATCTTTTATAAGTTTTCGCCGACACGCCTGATTGCTAGCTACGGCGCAATTGCAGCAGTAAGTGTGTCCTAAACCTAACTATGCAGCAGCGCGGGTAACAACCTTACCACACAGTACACTGAAGGACAAAAGTTCTCACCTTGCTATCGTCAACTGCTCCAGTAGCATCACGGTGCCGTGTTCATGAGCGCCACTGTGGCACAAAAAAATGGGCTTAGAACCACACCTTCTACGATATGAAAAAGAAAAACAGGTTCCGCCAATACTCACATTTGCGAACAGGCCTCCTTGCATTCACGGCCTGGTTTCGCTTAGTGGTGGCGCTGGTGAACGAACTCGCTGTATTTTCACGAACTCTCAACTTATCTTGTAAGAAAATGCCTTTTCATATAGCGGAAAAGTATAACAGAAAACGCAAGCAGATTTTACGCTTACTTTGACTATATGTTTTTTTTTTCACTTGCGCACATTGGCTCTCTATAACGTAAGTTCTATTTGATCTGGAAGGGCGTACGCGTGTGCTTGCCTCTGGACGAAACGGGGCGGCAAAGGAGGTCGTGGGGAGAGTTCGTGCCGCTTATCGCTTTGTGCACCCTCGTCATCTTGCAAATAAGCAAACAGACAACACCATACGCAGGAGCTGCAGGTAGCACTGCAGTGTCAGCGAACCGCGCGTGGTGATCACTGCCACGACGGCCCTGCAGTTATAACCAAATGTCAGGGGAAGTGGCCCATATAAATCTGTGCCAACGCACCTAAACTGCCGCGTAAGGCAACATTAAAGTTACAGACTACTGGGCGAGAGGTGTTGCGAATATTTCCGGCAAAAATCTCCAAGAAGACGGACCAACATTCACATACCTAGCCGGACCTGGTTACAACTAGCATATCTCGCTGAATTCGCCGCTATGCGGGCAGGGCTGAGCTCATTACAGTGAAACCTCGGTGATACAATCACAGCTCATACGAATTTCGGGGTGATACGAATTTTTCGTTGGTCCCGGCCAAGGCCCATTAGCCCGCGATGTAATGGAGTACGGTTGTTGCGAACCGATTTTCACCCAGCGACGTTTGATACGAACGTATGCTACTGCCCAGGTACGAAGAGGTGCTGTCCGCGCTGTCGCGAAAGACGAGCCAAGCACGTGCGATCGCGGGAACGCAAGCGTGGGCATGAGCGCCGCACCGCCAAATCGTTAGAATCACGGTGTAAGATAAACACTTTTCTTACGTTCAGAATAAACCTTCAGAGACGCGTTGCGGCCTCCGAGATTGGGGGCGCGAATCATCGAAGCTCTTATGTGCCTCCGTGTGCCTTCGCGTTTACATTACAGAGGACATTAGCGCCATGTTTTTTTTTTCTAACGCGTCGATGCGGGCTACTGCCGTTGTACTCTGTTTACACGTGCCTGCCTCATACATTAGACATCCTATGAAAGGTAGACGAGGGCCGAAAGAAGGCGAGGACGGTCTTGGCGAAGGAGTCAGGCCTCACAACGTGAACATGTGCGACCGTTTAGGTCGCACTTGTGCAGGCACGGCCGTAAGTCTCCCAAAAACATCCCCTACACCTCCGCGATAACAAAATCATAACACAGGACCATGGTTCTGTAATTTTGTGGCTTTGATCCGTCGCGTCAAAGCGCTTCTCTTATTACTTTCGCTGCAGTACTCCGTTGTCAAGTAGAAAATCATACTAAAATTTGGAAGGGGCTACTGCTGTCGCGGATCACAACGCACCTGGTTCATTAATCAAATACGCGCGTACGGGCCCGGTATATTTACGAGTGCTGGTATGATTGCCGACATCTAAAAACCTAACTGACAATCATTCAGGGTTCTTCCTGACGTTGCTGCGGCCCTGAAAAACAATAAATGAAAATGTACGCCAGCTTTCTTTCGTCGCATGCTAATTTTCCATACATTCTGGTGATACGAACTTCGGATGATACGAATATTTTTGGTGGTCCCGTGAGATTCGTATCACCGATGTTTCACTGTAATAAGTTTTGTCTAAGCGGAGCAGCACTGAAGGCTGGTAATTCGCACGTACTCAACGGAGGCAATTGAAGACGTCCGTCGCAAAGCCGTATCCGTAAAGTTTTCAGGTGCCAGATATCGCAAGAAATATCAATATACCGACACGTATCTAGTGGGTCCCACGTGCGGCAGTATCGCGTCAGATGGAGGCGGATTTCGCCAGTCATTCGGCCACCCTACTTTAGACACTGCCGCCGTCTTCCAATGATTGTAGAGGAAATTTGCTGCGCCAAAAGGAATGTCTACGATGGAGTATATGAGGAATCGTATATTGGTGTGGTCCCGGTGAGCTTACTCAACTAAGAGATGTGACGCTTCGGAGACTTCGCGTTAGGGGTGCATGTACACTGTCGTCCTTTATGAAAGGGAACAGGCGAGCGCGCGGCCTGCGCGCTGCGGCAGCTGCGTACATCACCATCAACCGAGAGCTGAAAGAAAGCACGTCCGCTTTTGGCGGCATCGCCCGCTGCGCGACCGAAGCGGGAGCGTAATCTAGGAGCGCTTGTCCACCGGCCATGACTCGTTATTTTGTTTGCCAATAGATGACGCCAAAAGCGTGTGCGCTTTCTGTCGCTGTCCGTTGATGGCACTGTGGGCAGCCGCAGCAGAGCTCAGGCCGCGCGCTCGCGTGTTCCCTTTCATAAAGGACGCCAGTGTACACAGACGATGACCACCGACAGGGACACACTTGTGTGGTCTTACCCGCAGCCGTACAAAGGCGCCTGTGCTACTTCTAAGCAAAGCGTCATCGTCCCGATCACCTTCCTGACATGTGAATTTGTATCTATTGACCTTTTCACCAATGCTTAGTAGACCTTATGAACCAAACAGTCTTTTACGTTTATAATAATATCAAGGGTTTTGCGTGAAAAAGCTACGATATGATTATGAGTAAAGCCGTAGTGGAGGGTTCGGGAAATTTCGACCACCTGGGGTTCTTAAACGTGCGCCTTAATCTGAGTACACGGGCCTCTAGCATTTTGCCTCCATTGAAATACGACCGCCGGGGCCAGGGCCGAACTCCCGACTTTCAGGCTAGCAGCCGAGAACCGTGAACCCCGTACGAGCGCGGTGGCATTTTTAGCGTATGTGCTTCACACATTTTGTACTGTGTTGTGATCTACGCTATGCCCAAGGGCATTCTTCGGAATAAAAAATGCATTTCGCGTATCTCTTGGTGTCTGACTTAATAAGAATTAATGGAATGGTTAATTTCCATCACCTGGCATACATTTTGTTTTGCAGTAGGATGCGGAAGATTTATTGCAGGATCAGGCACTACGTATATAAGGTCTAGAGTAGATAATAAGCACGTATTACATTAAAACGCAATAGTTGTATATACTTCCCATTAATCATAACAGCAAACCAAGGCATAATCATTTCCTAGCGCACCGCTCCCTGTAGTTCCCTCTCTGCCTCAGATTTTGTTAATAGCTTCACAGCAGGTGAATAAAAACACTTGTGAATACTTCGGGAAATATAAACATAAAACAAAATTAAATTGAAACAATATAATAACGTTAGTACCGCCATTTCATGTCATTCTCTGCTACTCATGTATCAATATTCCGAATTTTTAAGTATTCCTTTATGTGTAAGAGTGGACGGCGGAGTCATTCGTTCATGGCGACGCGTTTCCAAACATTGTTTAAATATATATTGTGCCTCACGCACCTTGCTCGGTTCCATAAAACTAGACAGACATTTAGAGGAGGTGAAAAAGACGACAGACATTGGTATGTAACGGCTCAGTAGTGCCACAGTTCTTTCTTACATTCATTATGTGACTCGGCTCAGACTCAGCTGCGATCGACGCTGACTAGCACTCCTTGGATTAAAGGCACGTATATACCCGAAAAAGTGGACGGGAAAATGACTGCCGCCGTAGCTCAGTGGTAGAGCATCGGACGCGTTATTTGAAGGTCGAAAGTTTGGTCGCCAGTTTGGTTCGAAGGTAGCAAGTTGGATAGCTTGCCGCCTGCCGGCGGCAAGCTATCTTTTCATCCACTTTAATTTGTTCTCATTTATATCCTGACTACTTCAAATGACATCTTCTATACTTTCCTTGGCATTATTGTCTGTTAGTTCTCATTAATATTGTGTCCAACAAAGAAAAACGAGCCCTTAATATTCCCCTCATTTCGTTCATTCAGCAAGGGTCTCGTTCTGGCAGACTTGATGCCTTCAAGTAGTATGCGAGTGATTATTGGTCAGCTGCCAGCTTGTCAAGAGATCATGTGCTACGTGACGCCAACAGGCAGAAGAAGAGTGTTCCACACTCGCCGCCATGGCGTCGATCGGCGCTGACTAACACTCCTAGGTCTAAATGCACATGTATACCCTATAAACTGGAGGTGAGAATGACCGCCGCCGTAGCTCAGTGGTAGAGCATCGAAAGAGTTATTCGAAGGTCGCAGGTTTGGTTCCTGCCGGTGGAAATTTATCTTTCCGTACACTTTACTTTCTTCACAGTTATATCCTAATTACTACAAATAGTATCCCCTACACTTTCCTCGGCATTATTGTCTGTTAGTTCTCAATAATATTCGGCCTTGTATGCGTGACGTAACCTACATGTGGCGCACATTTTGACGGATTCAAGGAGTCATATGTTACGTGTCTCAACCTTGTGTTCAACTTCATGCGCAAGTTTTATATGGTTGGTCAGTGGACACAACAAATACACTCATCGCTTTCTGTACAAATATGTTCGTTAGACCTAACCGAGAATAAAGGTTCTACACGTGGAACTAAAACATCGTACTTAGCACCGATGTGCTTTGAGTGATTCAACCATAATAATATTTGCAGTTTCAGGTGCAAAACCCCAGATATGATTATGAGCCACGCCGTAGTGGAAGGCTCGGGAAATTTCGGCCATCTGTTGTTCTTTGACTGGTACTGACGTCGCACAGTGCACTGGCCAGTAGCATTTCGCATTGGTCGAAGCGCGACCGCCGCGAGAGGGATCGAACCCGCGATCTTCGGGTTAGTGACGCAAGACTATTGTAGTTAGTTGAAATAAAATTGCCACTTTCACAGCTTAACACTATTGGAATTCAGGCGTTGTAGTGTTCAGTAAAGAACCTATCCCTCTTTTCTTCTTCTGAAAACGAAATTTATTTCTTGGAAGTGATGAAATCTACTCCCCAAATTCATAGACAGTCCTTGGAAACAACGAACAGTTTATTTGTTTCTCTTGATCACCGTTCCTCAGAGCATTCTCCGAAGGTCACACACCGCCCTTTCTTGTTACGATACCGTCGCTGGGCGCAGAAACAGCCGGACACGCATTCGATGGTGCAGTTCTCCGGTCTCGTCATTCGCACGCATGTCTGCTCGGCACAGTCACGACTTGCGCAATCTTGGTGAACCTCGCCAGGCGGACACTTCCTGCCTGCGTTATTGGACAATTAATTGCGCTATTTTCATAGAACAAAAAGCGCAGTCTCACGGGCGGTATGACTCACGAGAGAGACACTGACGTCATAAATATAAATTTTACAGACTGTTAGGAAATAAACAACGCTCGACACAGTAGAAATCAAAACGCAGAAAAATAACAACAGAGAAATGAAGACTGTGTGTAATCAGCGCATGAATTGTGACACTTGTGCAATAAAAAGGCATTCGGCAAATATGTTGCGACTTACTAAGGAGACCACTATGCGGCGACAAGACTTGGCTAGATAGCGGCACTGCACCACTCCCCGCAATTTATCTTTGAAGCTTAACTCAAAGCATATACTTACATACATATGTGTATACCAGTCACGTTCTAGAGGACTAGCAACGTGCGAGTGCGTGGCCTCACGAGGCCAATGACTGCGCATTGTTTCAAACTTGTTTCAATAACTAAATTATACTTTGTTATTTGGGATCATTCCGAAGTGAGAAAACAACGTTTACGAGAGAACATAAGGGCTACTGTAAGCCATGGGCGACCATGGAGCTAGTGAGGCCACGTGGCCCCGTGTTGAAAGTCATATTACCTCGACAGCACATTCCAACGTTGTTGCGCTGGCGAGGTGTACATAAGAAATGTGTCCACGCGGCAATGTCTTTTTTGTGAAAACAATAAACAAATGAACCCGTTCTTGCCCATCTCTTACAGTGCCAACATAAAGCTGCTAATATTTGTTTCTGTCATGCCCGCATTTAAGCTCTGTCGAGAGCTAAAGTACGTTCAGGTCAAATATATGTCTGGACAAAGGTACAGATATGTATCTGATACCAAATTCAAACGATGAAATTTTGTAACACCTAGCTAGTAGATGAGCAGATGAGCATGAATCGCGCAATCTGCGTAAATCTGTAAACTTACCGTGTTAGTTTCTCGCATACCACGCAAGCAAACCGAATGCAATTTCGCGCTTTCAGACGACAAAAAAAAAGAATAAAGAAAGAACCTTTCAGAACACATACCTAGTGCTTCGGCGAAATCCAACAGCAAAAGCGCAGCGCTTATGACAAGACACGAGGTGACCGGCCTTGTCGGGAGTAGATTCATCGTGCGAGCGCTTCTAGCGACAGCCGTTAGATCTGTACAGGTGGCTAGCGTAGAACTCTTGCGTTATCTTCCGTCCAGCACTTACTTCGCACGCACACTTAGGTAGCGCGCGGAGGCCTCCATTGAACGAGGTGCTCTTTTGCCGTCCAGCACGTGACAGTTTCCGGTACTGTTAACGCCTCGCGCTGCCACTAATAAGCTTCCACTTGGAAGCCACAGTGAGCCTAAAAATAATCTTGACATGTGTACAAAAAAGGGCTTTATATTGCATTGCGGGCACCATTCACTACTGCTGTCTCTTCAGCGCAAGGTCTGCTTCTTCAAGCGTTATTTATAGCCCTCTCAGTGGTTGACATGTAATTTCCTCGACAGACAACGTAGGGCCTTTGGGGACGCCTGCTGGACGCAGCTGGACGGAGCGCCGAATAGGAAAAGCGCCAAGGGGAAAGCTTAAGCAGGATTACTACCGGATCCCGAGAATATACTCAGTAAAGAGCTTGCTGACAGTTTGGACCTTAACAAAGGGTAGCACTAATTTGTCTTGTCGCCGCAGTAAAAGCTCATTTTCGTTCGAGATTACCTAAAAATTCTTTCGTTCCTTAAGAAAGGTCAGCCATGCTTTCTTAACGTGCTAAGGTAGACGTGCAATTCTCGGCTGAGAAAAGCTAAGAAGCAGAAGGGAATTTAATCATTGGGCTTTCTTTTAGGTGGAATTAAGCGAGGAATGCTTAGAGGACAGGTTTTCATGTTTTAATATACACGTAAAAATTATGACATAACGAAAAATGAAAGTGACCATAAAACTACCTAACGTAGGCGCAGGATGTGCATCACTTCATGTTACCTAAACGTTATGTGCATGTGAAATTTTGAGTCATATTCGTAGGCTTATATTTGTCCCTCAAAATGCTGCCCTCTGTAATCAAACTCCTAGCTACTGAAATTGTTATACAATCACTTTTCTGATGACACTTCGCGTTGAGGTACTCTATGCAGGTAAATAAAATGTCTTAGGAAAATGCGGTAATGTTAGTAGCACTACGCCGAAGTATAAGGATGCTCCTCCTTAGGGTGAATTAAAAATATTATTCAAAGCAGTTGTGTTCTCCTTGTGTGCTGAAGAAATCATCTGATCTCGCCGATTCTTATTGAATTTCCTCGAGCATTAACAATGAGTTTCCTTCACATAACATTGAAATAATTTAACGGTGGGAGGGTTCGAGCTTGTTGGTGCTTCATACTGAACAATACTAAAAATAAAAACTTACATACGAGGGACGGAAACAAACGACAAACAAGCGAAAGTGTTTGTTGTTTCTCTAATCGATTCACAGAAGAAGGCTATAGTTGAACGAATCGTTACACATTACCGTAATGCGTGAATACTTGTTGCGTATCTCCCAATGTCAATGAACTTTAACTACGGGAGCGCAGTTTTTCATATGCAACAACATGGAGTATATACACGGTGCGAAGTGCTACCACAAAGTACCAAAACTCTGCGACTGTGTCTTGTTATATGGCTTTTGTTATGCACAATTGTTGTTTGCTAGAATCAACATTTCAACTGTCATAACTCGCCTGATAGTGCATTTCAGTAGGCTATAACACTCAGAGGAAACTTGCGAATCATAATAGCTTGCGCTTTACTCTCTATTTTACCACAGCAGCGCTGTCATCGCGCGCTCATACTGATCCCATCCGGTATTAGGAAGATTATGAAGAAAAAATGACTACATATGTATTATGATGTTTAACAATAAAAAAACTTCTATTCTGTGGTATTTTGCATAACGTGACACCCTAACTGAAATGGGGGAGGGGAAGTTTGCGGTACACTTTAGTGAATGAGTGCATTGCCATTCACCAGTGGCATATAGAAAGAAGCATGAATAGATCAGTGTTTTCCATTACACACATGAAACGACCATTACAATGCGTGACGCCATGATCTGCAGCTGTTGAGTATTCGGTGTTGCTTATGTGCAAGATAAGGGCACGCAGAGATGCACACTTCGAAAAGTGTATTCCTATTGCTTTGATTACGTTTGCGTAATCTACTGATCAATTTGAAGTAAAGCCAAATCGTATGCACTTGAATACCTTTTTATTGATGTTTTAGAAATATGATGCGTAACCCCTGTTGAACATCAAAGATAACATTCAGAAACTGTTATGCAAGGCCCATGTAAACCTCGTCGATATTTTCCGAAAGCACATACGCAGTTGTTCTTGGCGTTCAGGGCACAGAGGTTGTAGGTCATGTTGATGCATGTGCAGTTCATACAACGAAAATCGAGCTCAGCGTCAGGTTCCTTGTTCGCTGCAATAGATAAATTGCGGACCACGAAGAGTGACTCAGAGCGTTTTGAATAGCCTTTGCAGAAGAAACGGTTGTTGCTTTAGGCTAACTAATTTTTGAATAAAACACACATATATTATCCCTTGCATTTGTGAAAAAGCAAAGCCACTGGAGTGATAGTTAAAAGTGATTTGATTTCTTCCTTGTAAGAAGCTTTCTTTACAGACGTGACAGGAATTAGTAACTTGAACAGCAAAACTTGTTCGCATGGAATGCAGACGTTTAATGCATTAAATATACAAGTAAATGTAAAATTTTATTCATTTTGAACGGTAATAAAATCATTGCGTAAGTCATTGCTATTTAGAAAGCATTGACACCCGGAGTCGTAGGGTTCTTAGAGCACTAGAAATTGTCACGTAGTGACATACATTTCAGTATCAAAATCAAGCAAATATTCAGTTTGCCAAGTGAATAGCATGTATATTTTCTGTTATTTAGCTTTCATAATCATCACCTCTCCCCAGGTATACATTTTTGTTTATTATCTACTACGAAACGGGTTACGCCTGTTTGTTTCCTGATCCACTGTGCTGTCTTCATTTCTTAGGGTGACGCCTATTATTTTTTTCTTGTGTTGCACGCTGGTTGATCCTTAGGTTCTTGTCCAGTTTCCTTTTTATTGTTCAGGTTTGCCCCATATGTTCCAACTGGTCAAATACTACGGTTGCACAATCTCCGCTTTAGTGTCAGTGGAAATTTACAGGTCTGGATTTGTTAATACCCACCACATGCGCACCAGGCCATCCATGTGCCTCGGTGGGTTTCCTTTGCACTAGCAGGCTCCCCCTGTTAATATTTGGCCAAGCTACACGTACTTTTTCACTGATTGATGGGTCCGGTTGTATATCGTAAATTCTCGTTCTTTGGCAGCACGACCTAACATTAAGATTGCCTCCTGGATACCGATCCTCAACACTACTTAGAAACTTCATTGGTGTAATTGCTTTCCCGGCGGAAATGCTTCAGTCTGCACCACTGCTCCCTAGGGGGCGCAAGGCGTTTTTTGCACGCGGTCGGACGCCGCAAAATAAAGGATGGCTTACTTCAGCATACGAAATGATTTCGTGAAGTACCAAGAAATCAACACTGGAGGACCTGAAAGTACATCCTTCGTTTTATTGAACACGTGAGTGCGGAGGAGCATTTGCATAGATCAATCGAATGTGCCACCGCCATTGGAAATAGCACCCGACGTAGCTATATGAGTAAACTGCGCAATTCTTTGCGTAATACTAGTCACGACTTCCCGTTTGTTTGTTAGAAAGCACGACCATTTTTTTTCGGTAGAGCTGCAGGCTACCTATGTGTTGCAGAAGCCACTTTTCATAGTATGCCAATTGAACACTGCTTTCTGTAGCAAAGTCGTTAGGCAAAAGAGGATTAAAACATTGGCTAGTGCTTACTAGATGGCGTTGTATCTGATATGCACGAATATTGGTGCACATATAGCTACTTAGTCATAATCATGGTGGCTGTCCACTAAACAATCATGCACAAGAGGAATATTTAGGCATAAAGTGGGCTGCAGAAAACACTCACAGCCAGCAACACTTCTGGACGCAACCACCGCAGTAAGAACAATAAACATCCACGTCCTCATTTTAATAGCATTAAGCGTTCGGCGGTTTAGCTGGAAGAATGAAGAATCTAGAAGTCATCTCTTGTGTTCGTTGAGTGTAAGAAGTTGTTTGGAGGCTAGGCACAGGCGTCTCGGCCAACATTAATGCACGAAGAATTTTTTTTTTTCGTTTGTGCGCGCTTCACGTATCGTGTGTTCTCTCGTAGCCGGACTGTAGAGACAGCGTTGGGTTATTCATTTATGTTCTTTCGTGCGGTCCGCACGCAGATAGAAAAGGTATCTAAATTTCCCGCAATAAAACTCGCAGATGGCTTAACTAATACGTACCTTTATTCTTTCACTCACACATTTTTTAAAGTTAAGTGCAACTAGGGCTGAAAAATGGGAACTCCTAAATCAACCAAATGCTGGCGTCCTCAGACAAAAATTGATTGAGGAATAAGCCACCTTGTTATTACAGCAAAGTGTGCCCTTAAATTTTATTATTGAATTATTTTGTTGGCAGAGTTTCGAAAATTGCTCGCGGTAGATATATTTTTTTCACACAATGTGCTGGTTTGTTAACAAAAGAAGGTGAAAGTATCTCCTTTGGGTAAGGACCGAGGACCAGACTGAATATCTGAGAATCACGTTTCACTGCTTGAACTATTTCTTTCTGGCCACAGACTGTTCTTGAGAAAATGAAATCGGGAAAACCCCATCGCTCGTATCCAGGAAACATGTTTTGTAAAAATAAAGTTTCTGCTGTTCAGGAAGTCACCAGGCCTAATTTCGCAGAAACTGCATTCTTGTGTCTTGTTTTTCCTATATACAAAGCTATCCTATGAGCAGGTTTTAGGAATTGAAGCAGCAGACCAACGCAGAACACAAAGTTTAGGGATGCGTATGTAAAAGGGATGTCAGCCTGATTCGAGACACATCGTGCAAACTAGGCTTCTGAAGTGCGTTCTTCCGGATTACAGAGATACCGACTCATATGATAATGACTGCACTGGTTAGTAACTTTACTATTTGTACGTTTCTTGATCGAATGATCGAACCTCTGTATTGCTAAGTATGAAAAATGAGACTGCGCCATCCACCACCACGGGTGTCCAAATAGGGGAATAGGTAAATAGAACATCGCGCATGTTTGCGTAATGCCAGCGTGCAGCAGACATACGTTTATTTAACGTAGACAAGAAAAGTGCTAGATAATGTGTGCCATAACGTGGTGTGTATAGTGTAATAGGATGATTAAATTTATACTTTTCGTGTTGGGCTTTCCGTCGTTTGATGATATTTCTTGCGAGTGATAAACACTTTTATGCATACTACATCATCACTTTTGTTTGTACACTTTTATGTGCACATATACCGCTTACCATGTTAACAGGCCTTATGACAAGCAGTAAATTCAACATTAACCTGAGCGATCTCACCCAAAAAGATTTTTTGAAGAACAGCTACGCGAATAAAAGAAAAAAAAGTGTTCTTGTGTACATGGGAGGAATTTGAATAAACGTAGTGATTGCACTGCCACAGTGCTCATTTTATTTTATATACAAGCGCATTGTTGCATTCAGCGACACATAAAAGCATGCACACATTTCAATAATGTAAGGAATTAGAAATCAGCAATATTGTGGGCACTAGTTATGTGCTTCTTTCTCATCTGTGCCCCTGACCCTTCACCTGCCCATCTGACCGCAATACCTCCAAGTGCTCCGAACGCCTTCTACTCACCACCGTGGCGCACGTCCCGCCCAGTATGCTACTACTGCGGGTATCGCGGCCACATCTCTCGTTTCTGCCGAAAGTGCCAGCAGGACGAGCGTCGAGGTTGCGACATGCGTGAACGGGATTTTTCGTCTGGGGCCTCTCATCATGGTCAGCGTTACTCGTCGCTCCCGCACCGGTCTCCATCTCCGCCCGCGTCGAATCCACCACGGAACAGCCGATCCGCACGACGCCGCTCACCCTCGCCATTTCGCCGCTCCTCTTCTCCACTTCGGCCTGCCTCATTCGCCACCGATAATCAGTCGGAAAACTAGGTGATGCAGTTTTTGGGGGGAAAACTGCATTCCAAGTCAGGACTGATATTCCTCCATCAGGCCCGTGCAGCATGGTCTTTGTCGTAGTGGAAGGAGTGCATGTCGATGCTTTGGTGGACACGGGTGCGACATTTTCTGTTATACGTGCTGATTTGTGTCAACGTTTGAACAAAGTGATGGCGCCTTACGATGGACCCACGTTAGTCGCTGCCCAGGGGAACATCATTCGCCCTTCCGCTTTTTGTACCGCTCGTGTTTTTATCGACGGTATCCGTCATCACATCCAGTTTGCTGTCCTGTCCCGTTGCTCTCACAAACTAATCTTAGGGTGGGATTTTCTCTCATCTGCTTCCGCGGCTATTTGTTGTGGCCAACGCGTCATCCGCCTCACTGACACCGACTTCATGCTCGACGACGACACCCAGAAGCCACTTCGTCTGATCGCTGCGGAAGACACCGAACTGCCGCCACTCCACGAACAAATTGTCACCATTACGGCCAACGACATCGACCACGGCGACGTGTTGGTCTCCCCTTCATCACTTTGCACTCGTCAAGGCATACTTCTTCCGTCCGGTGTCGTTCGTTTTCGCAATGGGTCTGCTCTCATCACCGCCGTAAATTCAACATCGGAGAAGATTCTATTGGCACAGAACACTACGGTGGCCCGTGTTGCCGACCACGAGCCTGTAATTGTCCTGCCCCTGCAAGCCGTCTCAACTAAAGACCATTCCATCGGGGAGCGTGCTTCTTCCTCCGCCTTTACCGCGGCCATCAGCAACGACTTGACAGCTTCACAGACGCAGCAGCTGCTCGCATTGTTACAGAAACACGCAAGTTCTTTCGATGTTTACTCGTCTACGTTGGGCCGCACTACCACTACAGCGCATCGAATTCAGACAGACGGAACATCTATTGTACACCGCCGGCCCTACCGCGTGTCTCTTGCTGAGAGAAAAATTATAGAAGAAAACGTTGCCGACATGCTCAAACGTGAGGTAATACGCCCCTCATCTAGCCCTTGGTCATCTCCTGTTGTTTTGGTCCGCAAAAAGAATGGCTCTGTGCGCTTTCGCGTTGATTACCGGGCGCTCAATAAGATCACCCGCAAGGACGTGTACCCAATGCCACGCATTGACGACGCCCTCGATTCCCTACAAGGCGCGGAATACTTTTCAAGCCTCGACTTGCGTTCAGGATACTGGCAAATTCCCATGCATGAAGGCGAGAAAGAGAAAACGGCGTTTGCAACCCCCGACGGGCTATACGAATTCAACGTGATGCCTTTCGGGCTGTGCAACGCGCCCGCGACTTTTGAGCGCATGATTGACACCGTGCTGCGCGGTCTCAAATGGAAAACTTGCCTTTGCTACCTGGACGACATTGTTATCTTTCGTCAACGTTTCCTCAGCACCTGCAACGCTTTGATGAAGTGTTGACGTGCCTTGCTGGCGCTGGTCTCCAACTCAACACTAAGAAATGCTGTTTCGCCAGCAAATCTATCAAGGTCTTGGGACACGTTGTTAGCAAAGATGGAATTCGTCCAGACCCTGACAAGATTGCTGCGGTTCTTCGCTTTCCGCGCCCGGAAAGACCGAAGGAGTTGCGGAGTTTCCTTGGCCTCGCCTCCTATTGTCGTCGGTTTATCCACAACTTCGCCTCAATAGCTGCTCCACTACACCAGCTACTTGCTTCCGACGTCCCCTTTCGGTGGTCTGAAGAATGCGAAACAGCTTTCGACCTGTTAAAGGACGCCCTCACGTCCGAACCAGTTCTCTGCCATTTTGACGAAGCCGCACCGACTATCCTTCATACAGACGCTAGCGGCCGCGGTATAGGTGCCGTTCTTCTGCAACGCGACACCTCTTCACAAGAGAGAGTAGTTGCATATGCCAGTCGCGTACTCACCGCTGCCTAAAAGAACTACACGATAACTGAGCAGGAGTGCTTGGCTGTGGTTTGGTCGGTACGGAAGTTCCGTCCCTATCTCCACGGTCGTCACTTCACAATTGTTACGGACCACCACGCCTTATGCTGGCTTTCCACTCTGAAGAACTTGTCCGGACGCTTGGGTCGGTGGATTCTACGCCTGCAGGAGTATGACTTTGACATAATTTACAAGTCTGGTAGAAAACATCAAGACGCCGACGCTCTTTCTCGCTGCCCGCTTCCTACTACCCAGATCAGCGTTGGCGAGACCTCGGCCGTCACTTCTACCGCAGTTCCTACGCTCGCCTCAATAGGCCATCTCCTCTCGGACGACGAGCCAATATTTCGCCCCCGCCAGCTGTCTGATCCATACTGCAGGCGTATTATGGACCACCTTTCGGGAGCCTCCCATCCACCTAACGCGCGACTTCGTCGTCAACTGGTGCAATTTAAGCTGGAAAATGGCGTTCTTTACCGCCACATTTACCATCCTGACGGTCAACGCTGGGTTCCTGTGCTACCACGCGCTCTTCGACTTCATGTGCTTCAAGCCTTCCACGATGATTTGACTGCTGGTCATCTTGGTTTTCAAAAAACTCTTGACCGCATTCGGTGTCGTTTCTACTGGCCCGGCCTTTATACTAGCATAGCGCGGTACGTCGGTTCCTGCTTCCCATGCCAGCGCCGTAAACTCCCGACATCTGCACCTGCGGGAACTCTACAGCCAATTCCGTGCCCCACACTGCCATTCGAGGTTGTAGGTGTCGACCTTTACGGGCCTCTTCCCGTCACATCTGCTGGCAAACGATGGATAGTGACCGCCGTAGACCACTTGACGCGCTACGCCGAGACAACCTCTGTGATTACTGGCTCAGCTGCCGAGGTTGCTGACTTCGTTCTTCACGGCATATTACTGCGTCATGGGGCTCCTCGTATACTGCTTAGCGACCGTGGAAGGGTGTTCCTGTCACAAATGTTAAATGAAGTACTGCGCGCTTTCGGAACTACTCACAAGACAGCTTCAAGCTACCACCCTCAGACCAATGGTCTCACCGAGATAGCCGTCTACATCCAACCAGACCACAAGAACTGGGATACCCTGCTACCATTCCTCACTTTCGCCTACAACACGGCCGTTCAGCGCACAACTGGCTACTCGCCGTTCTACCTCGTTTACGGACGTCCCCCTGCTACCTTTCTCGACGTTTCCTTCTTCAAGAGCCATGTTAACTCACCTCAGTCTCCCAGCGAAGACTACATTTCTCGACTGGCCCAGTCCCGCCATCATGCTCGCATCAACACAGACGCGAGACAACAGGAGCGGAAGATCATTTACGACGCATCCCATCGTGTTGTATCTTTTCGACCTGGTGACGAGGTGCTGCTATTGACACCTATTCGCACACCTCGCCTCTGTGACAAGTTTCAACCACGCTTCATCGGGCCGTACATAGTTCTAGAACAGACTTCGCCTGTTAATTATCGTGTGACACCACTTGTACTCCCAACAGACCGCCGTTACCGCAGCATCGAGATTGTGCACGTTTCTCGCATGAAACCCTTCACGCGACGTTCCTCGTCACCTTGACTTGCAGCGGCCAGGATGTCCGCTTACACGTGGGGGAAATTAGTGTGGGCACTAGTTATGTGCTTCTTTCTCATCTGTGCATTATCATAATCATCATCATCCATTTGTCTCTCTGTCCTCATCGTCACCGCGTGTCATTGCCATCATCATCGGATGTATGCGCGCTCGGCCCATTCTCTTCCGAGGCCTTGAGTCTAATAAACGTCGCGTCAACCAAGACGTCATAATATGCAAGACACGTTTATCATGGTGTCATTTGGCGCTTCGCGCATGATCTTAATTGGCGTTTGCCGACCATGCGTTCTCTGCATCTTTAGCGGGCCAGTGGTGAGTAGTGGTGTTTTCCCAATTTGTATGACACATACGTGCATTGTGTTAATTACACATGCGCCCATGTGTTCTCTGTATTTCTGCCGGCCAGTGTGCTCCCTTGCTCACTTTTAGCAGACAAGTGGTTAGTTTGAATGAATGAATGAATGAATGAATGAATTAACGTTTAAGCCAACAAAAGATACAGGAAATTGCCCTCGAGCAAAAAGCTACAATGGTAGCTTGAGAAGTGCACGAGGCCCAGTAGAGCCAAAAAAAGACAAAAAGACAAAGCAGCAGAAACGTGTGCAGAATTAAAGGTGAAACACATACGCGTACAAAAAAAAATAAGACAGAGAAGAAGAAACATGTGCTCATTCAAAGGCAATACACGTACGCGACCTGCAAGGTGACACAATCCAGAAGAGCGAACAAATGCGCTAGTGAAAACAATGAAAACTAGAAAACAGCGAAAACAGAAAACAATGAACAAATAACTTTTTTTCCAGTCCAGTCCAGAAAACAATTAACGGTCGTTCAACGCCCGAAAACTAATGTGAAGCTCTCAGGGCAATGCTCATCTGGACAAACAAAAGGAAAACTGAGTTGCGTTAATAATTTCTCTAGTTTGGTCAATTTCTGCGGCACATAGCTGCGCTAAGGGTTTTAGCGCACACGCAAACACAGCCTAGCCTTATACAGTTTGGCTGTAAAACTTTTGCTTTTCGAGTTGCGAACTTACAACCTTCGCTAAAATGGGCAGTCCTACCCACTGGCCTGCACCTGCGCCTTCAAGATAGCAGACCTGTGCACTCTGCTGTATGACAGCATGCTACTTGAACAGACATTGGATGCCATCGGTTTCTCCACTCCGGTCACTGCAATGAAAATTGTGGCACAAGTAGCATGACGTGAAAAAGGATAATGTGCAGGCCTCATATTTAAAGAAGCGCTCGCGCGGATTGTGTTACTCTCTTTCTTTCTGTCGCCCCCACTGGGGGCGATAGAGAGCTGTTCCACGCGCCTGCTGGCCTTTGTAGCCGCTGCTACTGCCTGGGTCTCTCGTAACGCAGTTTGTGCTTTGGGGAGAACGCGCCCGGAAACCTGCATCACGTTCTGCAAGAACTGAATAAATGAATATTCACTACTGTCTCATGGATTGCCGTTTCTGTGACGCTATCTGCACTAGTGAAACGAACGTTGCTCATGGAATGAACAAGCAAGCCTCAACAAAATCACAACTCTTGGGAAGAGAGATATGGAGAGGTATGGTTTCCTGTGCATGTCGCATTCGTGATGAGGCACATATTCAACGCTAGATTTACTCAAGTACTGTTTTTTACTATGTTGTTGAGGAGAGAACGGACTGAACAACCAGCACATCTGAACGGTAGGTAATATGAAAATGCAGTCGCGCTCATATGAGTTGCAACACGGTTGTCTTGGTTGAAGGGGCCCCAAACCTGTCACACTGACGACTGTTTGAATTTGAATTTGAATTTATTGACGCTTACATAAAACAATTTACAAAAATACAATATTGGACGAAACGCATCTGAATCCCTAGTCAAAGGCTAGTTGGGATTCATTGAGAAGTAATTGTGAAAAAGGCATGACAATTATCAATAAAGATGTGTACAAGCAGAAATATTTATACTAACATTATAACAATTGTAAAAGTAATTATAACATTGTGCATTTACGGAGGTTAGCGACTGATCATTCGTATGGGCAGAAGAAAAAGGAGGAAAATGTTAAATTGGCTTAGAGAATACCAGTAACTGAAACAGTGTTTATTTAATTAACTTTTGCTATCTCGGTGCCGCTTTACAGCGGTGGCGCCAATTTCAGCACGGACAAGATGTTGCAACTCATAATTGGTGCGATTGTACAAATGAACGCGCAGACTCACGCCAGTCAACATGGCTCCAACGTTTCCGCCATTGCAAGCTTTTCCGGCATATGGAGGACACCATCATCAGGTGGCGTTGAAGGGCACAGCGTGGTGGATGTGATGTCAGCACGTGCGGACGTGTGGCTGGTGTGAAGACGTGAGGCACTAATTTGATGACGGCATCCAATAAGAGCGGCAAAAGCAGGTAAACGCGTCCACATATAGGTGGCGGAAGTTTTTTTCAAGAACTTCGGCTTGGTAGCGAAATGATGTCATTTACATTAACGCGAGCTAGCGTCGTATGTGACTAACTGCCACACAGTAGTGCGCCTCAATGTGATTGTCATGTGGGGACTGCTAAGATACCACTCACACATGTGTACGCCTGAAAGACACATGTTCGAGCCGCTCCAATGAGGCAGAACACCTGTTCATGCTAAGGTGGTACGAAAAAAGAATTGAGGATTGAGAGCCAATCAGTCAATGGTCATGGAATCTAATGGTAAGCGCCAAAGCACTTCGTGACGGGAGAGAAAGTCGAGAGCACCTGCATGCGACACAGCGGCCCAAGCGTTTGAATTAGGCGGATGGGGCTTTGAGACTGTAGCAGTAGGTATGCTGCGGAATCATGGCATGAATAATGCTCCATATTTCAGCGCAAAAAGCCACACATTAGATTCCACAGTCGTCTGAGAATTCCTCTTCATCTAAGAGCTTTGGAAGTTTAGTGTGTAAAGGAGCCTATTCACATACCGCAACGTGTCTGTGTGTATCGGAGAGAAGAAGGTTCCTTATTGAGAAAGAAATACCAAAGGGCCAAAGTTATGAGCAAGGAAGTGTGCTAAAATAGGGGAAACAGACCCCGTGTTGGCCTTCGGGCCGACCTTATCTGACATATGAGGTTATTCGCATCTGAAGGCGCACTTATGAACTTGCTCACATGTAATTTTGTCAGGGGAAGCACACTGGGAAAGGTTTCCCGAGAAATGTGTCAAGAAATTGTTTTATTAATAACTTGCTACAGCATGTTCAAAGCCTCTAACGTTGGAGGACTACTGTGCTAAAGCACAAGTATGTTAAATGTAGTGACCAAACATACAGTATTCCTATATGCTAAGAGGCTGCACTTGACGTCATGGAGCGATCGTATGAAACCGCTGAAATTTTGGGTTCACAGTCTGTGGGATTAGCCATGGTGGCTAACAAGCACGTCAAAGCGGTCCTCATTTCATCTCACAGTGCACTCTTACATGCGTACGTCGCAGAGCAAGCACATGTTGTACCACTAAAAATAGGGCGAAGGGTTTTGTGGCGTCATACATGTTCATATGTAGCAGCGGCGCTGCTCATCAGTAACTAAAATATACGCCTTCCTTCTGGTGTGCCATAAATACATTCGAAAAGAAGAGGAAATGCGAATGCAGTTAATGGAACTATGCTATCATGTGCAATCTTGTCAATTTTTTCACGAGTAGTGAAGGCACGTCGGTAAGGTGTATGATACAGAAACAGCACCCACTCCTGGTTAGAAGGCGCACGGCAAAAATAAAAGAGGGCGAGAAACTTCATTGGAAAGATCACCTTGTGTTCCCGCAAAGGATCACGTGACTTCAAAGGTGACTGCGGCTTCTGGGAAATCACGGCCGCAGCGTGAGTGCCTAGGAATTATAACATGAAAACTCGAAAGAGACCGCCGTACACAGCATGCAAGTTTTCTCGGGGTTGCGCAAATAATGGTCAGCTGAGTGCCAGAATAGCTTGTTCGACGCCTGTAACTTATGTTTCAATGTACAGAAAGCCACGTCGCTTCCATGAGAGTCCATTTGGTCGCACATACGATTAACCTCTCGTGCCATTTTATCAAAAATGTGAACTTCAACATCTCTCTCAACATGCACCGCCACCCGTCTGTGTTTTGTGGTAATCATTTGTCATACTGATATTATGAAGGAAAGGGCAGACATGACACCTATAAATAAAGATGTTCTTTGTTGTCGTTCAGTCGTGTGTCGTCTTTCCAAAGCTACCTCGAATTGCAACAGGATTTACTTCGATGATGCGCAAGCGTTTTGTGTGTGTTTGTAGCGTCCTTGAATTCGGCTGGCGAAAACAGTGGAGCGGAGGGAGGCAAGCAGTCTCCGTCTCTGAAAGCAAGGAAAGGTTTCCACTACGAATGTATTATTTGGCCTAGTGTTGAAGGCAATTGCTTTCGGCAACTAGTATATGCAATTGGTATATGGAATACGCAATTGATATATGGCCCAGTGTTGAAGGCAATAGCTTTCGGACCGGGGGGACCCGGGTTCAAACCCCTGGCCCGGAAAGAAAAGTGATTATGCTTTATTTTGTTTATTTCTTGGGTGCGCTGCAGCTGAGGGTGATGAAGGTTTTTTTTGGAACACCATCGACCGCTATACAGGTCAGTTAATACAACCTTTCGTTTGAATACAGTCCTCTGATTCTTTTTTTTTGTTAGTCTTCACTTGCAACGTGTATGACTGTCTTTAAAGGAGACACGCGAACTCCTATAGAGAAGCATTATGCTCTCGCTCACGTGTTCACGCGTCTCTTTAAAGTGAGTCATATACGTGGAATGTCAGGACTCACCGAAAACAGTAACACATACAGTTTTTTTTTTCGTAGTGTGTATGCGTTCCAGTTCATTCTTATTCCTTAGTAAATTTTCTTTCGAAGTGTAGGCCACCTTGTTAGCAATCCGCCCCGATGTAGTACATACTCTTCCATACATTAAAATGATTTGTTGATAATACTGAACTCTTGTTCTTTCGCGATGCGATCGAGAATTATCCTTCTTTTCAGCAAATGTGTTTGCAGCCATACAATAATACTTTCTCGGCTGTGGTATTCAGTCATTTTTAGGATTCCGTGTGGCCATTGCTAAAGAGCACAATGTCATCGGCAAAAAGGTACGTCGCAGAGATATTGCCTGTTAATTTTTGTTCCGATTTCTTCCAAACCTAATCGTCTAAGTGTGCTTTTAGAGTCTCTTGGTTGACTTTGAAGTTTCTGCCCTACGTGCTGGTACTGGCAAAATGCAACTTTTTTTCTTTCCAAGAGTAGAGCCCCCTGCTAGCGATTCACATGGATATAGATACTTTTGCAATATTCTAAACTTTTGTTGGAAATTTTCAACTTTTCTTCTTGTGATGTGCTATTGAAAATTATCTTTGTCCTCTGCACATTCATTTGCAGCCATACTTTGATACTTTTAAGCATGCAGTCAGGAATCTTTGAAAAATTATAATTGTGGCGTTTTTTTTTCGAAAAATAGCCAAATCTAGAAACGGAAACTGGGCTAAATTTCAGAGGAGCGTGAAGCACGCCCAAGGCTCTTTCACTTTTAAAATAACTTTAATCAAAATGGGGCATTTCCATGTTGTAACCTGAACTCAAGAAGGTAGTTTTGAATAAAAAATTACCCAAATCCTGCGTCTGTTTGAATCAAACTTAGCCACATTCATTAAAACAGCGCTACGTCAAAAAGTGTGACCGCAACAACCAACACGGCCGCATCCAATCTGCTTCGTTTGTGTCCTAGTTGCTTTGCTCACATGCTTTTATTCCATAATTAGTTTTTCTTGGCGAGTTGGCACTTACTGAAGGACATGATGTAGGGCAAAACTCGAATATATAGAGTAAGCGGCCAGCTTTGCTACTCTTTTTTGCTTTTTAGTGTTTCTTTTTTAGTTTTACGCTGCGTTGTCATGACCTTCTTTCACTCCAAGACGGTATATTTGAAATAGAAGACAACTGAAATGAAGATATTGGGCACCGATATATTCCTTGAGGAAGAATAAATGATCCGAAACGGCACGGTATAAAACGAGTTAAGAAGAAGAAGAGCTGAAGCATATTTTGAAGGCGCCAAGAACAAAAAAAAAACCCTGCCGATAGTCACAATGGTGTGCCTATTGCCTGCAAGGACCACTCGCTCTTCAAGTCTAGTCAGCGGCACTAGGCCCATGAAACAAAAGGTCGCATCGACGGAAGCACAATGATGGTGATACCTTTGTCGCAAAATATTGGTGTATCGTTCATTCACTGCGATCATTCAAATGTTCCAATCTATAAGAGACAAATCCAAATTTTGCTCCTGAATGCCATCAATAGTGGGGTACAAGATTTCAGCAACAATAGAGATTTCAACTATTTTGGTGACATGAACACACTGGCAAAAAATTGTTGAAGCAGGCCCGACCATGTTGTCAGTAGCAAAAAACTGCGCTTTTCTCAATTTCAGTTAAAGTGGACTTGGCTCTTTTATAAAAAACAAATGCCACAGATCTCCTTGCCTGGTGCCTTTCTCGACTACGGTATTTTTTGTTTCTTGCGGAGAATTTAGGTAGCTGTGCAGTCTTTGGATATCTCGGCTATGATATCAGATATGTTTCAGTTATTCCTAGACAATTAAATGCTTCCCATACTAGTAATTTGGGATGCTGGTGATATCTGGTACAACTTTTATTTCTGCAAGCCATGTACTCACAGAAAGGCTAGCAGAAGCATGCAAATGTAAAGTTTTTTAGCAAGAAATTTTTACTTTGGTGGATATCGATCGGGAAAAATGATGACTAAGTACAGATACATGAAGCTTTTCAGAATACTCGAGTACTACAGCGGGTTAAAAAGGAAATTTTACGAAATGCATATCACATTGAAAGTCATGTCTGTGTAGCCAGTGCGCCCAACGCACAGGCAAAGACGAATGACAGTCAGTGTAGTTACAGTATTAACAGTTTAATAAGAACCATTCTTGCTCCATGAAATGTACAAATGTTTCGTGCCGTGCGATGATATATGGTGACCTATTAGGGTGCCTTCATTGCATGGCTTCAGCTTGGGCGTATCAGGCCGCTTAACTACTGAACAAGTTTGCCCGCATACACCGCTACAAGCCCATCCGACGCCATAGGTCGGCAAACTCACTCATGAGTCGACTCACTCAGACTCACTCAGACTCATATCGAGACGTGAGTCTGAGTCTGAGTGAGTCCGGGTGAGTAAAGTTTTTGTGAGTATGAGTCCGAGTGAGTTCTTTTGGGCAAAAATTTGGTGAGCCTGAGTCCGAGTGAATCCGGTTGAGGAAAATTTTGGTGAGTCTGAGTCCGAGTGAGCCCTAAGGGCAAAATATATTTCTTGAGTGAGTCTGAGTGAGCTCCATATTTTTTGCCGACCTATGGTCCTATCTACTCAACTTCAGCATTACTATCAGCCTTATGTCGGCTCACGTTTATACTCACGTATGGTCCCACATACTTCAACGCGCTACCATTCATACGTCAGCTCAATATTTATTGATCAGAGGGGTGAGTTGAGAAGGGGGAGGGGGATGAGGTGCCTTGACCTCCCCCCCATAAACATTTTCACGGGAACTTATTGATAAAAATATCTCGTGTGAGTCATCTCATTCAATAAAAAGGTCCATATTGAGCTGCAAACTCAGACAACTCATATTTGAAGGTACGAAATCAAAAGGTGCTAAGTAGAGCACCGATTATGCGAGATATTGGCATTAAAGAGCATTGACATTATGGTAGAAAAGGCTAATTATAGGCTAACGGACTCGTGAGTCGACTCACTCAGACTCACTCAGACTCAGATCGAGCCATGAGTCTGAGTCTGAGTGAGTTCAAGTGAATTATATTTTGGCGAGTCTGAGTCCGAGTGAGTCCGGTTGAGAAAAATTATAGCGAGTCTGAGTCCGAGTGAGTCCGGATGAAGAAAAGTTTGGTGTCTGAGTCCGAGTGAGCTTTAAGGGTAAGATATGTTTCGTGAGTGAGTCTGAGTGAGCTCCACATTTTTTGCCGAGCTATGTCCGACGCGCATTCTTCGTTTTTAGAGGGAAGCATACGCATCGAGGGCCGCGATAATTCAAAAGCATTGGATTAATGACGTGTTTCGGAATGAGCCAAGCGAACAACTATAGTGGAGGCTGCAGCTAATGCAAATAACGTTTTTGCTTATTGTTATTTTTAGCATTTCACCAAGGCTGTAACATTTCTCGTTGCGATGACGTCATGAAACAACATAAATCGTGACACTTTGCCATACTGACCTTCAGGAAAGCTCAATGGACCGATTCAGTGCTTAAAGCTGACGCACTTTCCTGTTGACAACGTTTCCACATGATAGCATGAAAAGCTTTTTTCTGAAACAAAACAAAAAAACAAAAAAAACAAGCGACCAATAGAGTTCGGTCCGCGAAACAGGCCGGACAGTACTATTCGAAGCCGACGTCGTATGGGCGCCTTCTTAACGGTTACTTGCGTTGCATATGACTTTTCATCAAATAAAATATCAGCGTGAGTCTTCTCTTTTTGATTTGTGTATTTCAAGGACCAACAAACTGCACTTTATAACTCAAAATACCGCTTGCATTTTTTATAAACCTTCATGTGAAATTGTTCCAGATGCTTGAACTTCCGTGCAGTCTAGTCAGCATTTCATCTTGAGTATCTTAAACAAGATGTTTCATGCGTAAGATTTTCAGCGGTGGAGGCGCACTCATTTCAAAAGCCCAGTGGAAGGTATTTCGTACGTCAACCGTGTGAAAGTACAAACTACGTTAAGGTAAAGCTATAATAAGTAAAACGTGACGTAAATAAAGTTTTAATCACTTTTTACCTTTTACGTTACCAGCTACGTAAGCTTCAATTATAGAGAGAATTTGAATAGGACTTTTAGAATTACTAGGTATGTAATCATACAACATACTCTAAATCAACGCGAAAAAAGAATAAAAGCCCTCAGGTGTAAATGACCCAGGACGCAAGGTGCCTAACGTGAGTTTGGTTTCTACCCGAGTGATTGAAAGTACGCATTGATTCAAACTGACCCAGTTATTGGGACATTTGGGGCAATCTTCTAGAAAGATGTGTAACTTCAACTATGAGATACGAAAACATGGGGCGTGCTGGCAGAATAGGTAGCTAAATAGGGTATCTACAGCAACCTAAAAGAAATGCGTATAAAATGCTAGCGCACAAATAAGGCATTCATTATCAAATAGTCTATGAACATAAGAAAAAGCACGACACCAATTTAAGAAAAATACACTTTGAAACAGAATTCATGCTGCCTATATTCGCGTCCGCGAAGTGTAAACTGCCAGGACAGTCTTCGTATTATAAACGAGAAGAATGCATTACCTCGGCTGCCATTACGCAGAAAAATATTGTGCCTGGAAGTAGCGAATTTTGTTTCCAGTTTCATCCATAGAAATCAGGTGATGTAATGTCTTGCAGCGCTGAGATGGGGGTTCTTTATAAATTAAGTAAGGTGTTAATCAGCAGAATAAACTCCATTTCACATCGACGCGATGCAAAGCATTTCTATAATTATTGCCGCACGAGAAACCGACGTTCGGTCTAGTGGGTGGGTTTCATGCTTCCTTGTTAAAATGAAATAATGTCAAGTGTCTCAACACGCTAGCGTGGAGGCAAGAAAATGTTAAGGATATCTATCCACCAGGGCTGGGCAAAGATACTTTGAAATTGTATCGCGTTACGATACAAGATACTTTCAGATACAGATACAAGATACTACAACACTGATTGTATCCGATACGATACATTCCAACTGTATCTGAAGATACTTCAATACATTCGGAAATTTGTTTTAATATATCTATACAATGTAGCACTAAACGCCTATGCACTAAATATTCGCTTGAAAATTTATTAACTGCCACCAGTTTTGTTTCATTCGAATGAAATGTTTGTTGGTATCTCAAAAGTTTTGTATTCTTGCTCAAGATATATAAGTTAAATTCCGAAACAACTTACTGGCGTTGCTTTAGCTGCTTAACATGACAGCTCTTTGTACACTTCGCTGACAGCGTTTTTTTTTGTCGCTTTTGTAGTTGATGGGAATCGCTTCTCTACTTCCCGACCTGCTAGAGGGTTGTCATCTAATCACAGGAACTTCAATAAGTATCCGCATGATGGCGCTGTGGGGTTCTTTCTTGGCCGTAAACACGTTACGGTTTTCGTAATAACCGATCACCAGACAGGTGTACGGCGCCACGAACATGTGCAACCCGGAAACGGTTCAGACGTATAGTACAGTTGCCCAAAGCGTCGCAGGACACAGCCGCTATTCACGCTATTGCCACTTATAGCAACTATTATCTGGTGATTAGTAACAGCAAAATATTTTAAGGAAGCCTGAAACAAGGAACACAAAAATATCTAAGTAAAATCGGTTTCTTACCAAACACAGCGATAAGTATAGAAACGCGATACAGGCGGCACTCACAAGAACTAATAATAATTGTTGCATTTTACGCGTCCCAAAACTTCGATTTGATTACGAGAGACGCTGTAATGGAGGGCTCCGGAAATTTCGACCATCTAGGGTTCTAAAACCAAATATAAGCACACGGGCCTCTGCAAGTTTCCCTCCATCGAAATGCGGCCGCCGCGACCTTCGGGTCAGCAGTCAAGCACCATAACCACTAGCCCACCGCGGCGGTTAACCCCTAACAGCTATGACAATTAAGTTCGGTGCCTATGGAAAACAGTGCAAAACGGCTTGTTGGGACGCTCATCAGAAAATTGTGCATGGCGCAGCATAGCCTCGGCTGCTTTTGAGTCATAAGAAACCGAAATAACTAACTGGCTCATCAGAAAAAAATTACAGCATCTCCCACTAAAGGGAACCATGTCGGGATGCGAAGCAGCGTTGGGTGTTCACTTGTGTTTCCATTGTTGTTCCATTTGTATGTTTCCGTGTATGTTTTATTTGTGTGTGGAGTTGTGTATATGTTGTGTACCGCTTATGTAACCCCCCCCCCCCCCCAGCTCGATGTTTCCGTTGCGCTTGGGCTTCGCGTTGTCTCGCAGCTTCGAGATTCGCTTGGCGGCGTTGCCGTTTACGTTCAGCTTCGCGAGCGTCCATAGCGCCGTTGCGAAGGCAACGCTTGCTGGCGTTGCCGTTTACGTTCGGCTTCGCGAGCATCCATGGCGCCGTTGCGAAAGAGAGTGCAACGGGAGCGAGCGCGCGCCGCATTATATACGAGCGTACAGCTGTGGCGGAGAGAGAAACACGGGAGAGGAGAAACAAAGCAGAGGCAGCGCTCATGCCACCTCCTCCCACCTCCTCGCGCTCATGCGAGGAGAGGGGGAGAGATGGCGCATGCGCAGTGGGGAGCGGACGCGTGAGGGAAGGACGGACCCAGCTGCTTCGCATCTAAAGCTGCATCTAAAGCTGCTTCGCATCTAAAACGAGCATATGAAATAACAAGGTTTCTCAAGTACCTTCGCTAAAATAGGCAAGATTGCTCCTAATAATTTACGTTATTATAGCGCAAAGTCAATTTCGCTATTTTGCTTAGAAGTAACTAAAATTCTTGTAACTGTATACTCCAGGCGCGCCCGGTTTATTACATGTTTCTGCTCAACATCGCCTTTACATAACAGTAAGTTCAAGTGGAATATAAGTATATAAACAGTAGAAGAAATGACACAGACAGTTAAAAGTAAGAATAAAGCAAAGAGCTTACTCTGCCAAAACGCTAAAGACATATTGCAGTGACTTGCAGTGACAGAAAAAAACTATATATTGTCACGTGGTCGTGACGTCGACGAAGACAGCAGTCGGCGTTTGCAGGATGAAACTGTTTATTTGGCCGAACTTGTGGCCGGAAAATCAGAACTAGAACTACAGCAATACACGCTGTACAATGATAGCGGCGAACAGGGCTTCGTCCGTCGATCAACTGACAAGCGGTCAAGCTCGTCGGCTTTTATACAGGTGCTATGGAACTTTCCAGCAATATCGCTGGTGGCGGCGTTATCTCTCGACAACGCGCAATATTAACAAAACGATCTACCAGAATCGTGAAGCTTCTCGAACACTGCTTCGGGGCCAGCGTCGAGCGTTGATAACCGTCCTTGCTGGTCAAACTCGAACACATCAAAATAAAAGCAGAAGCGGGCGTGGCATTGCCCCCCTCTGAAAAAGCATCGTCCCGATGCTTGCAACAGAACATGGAAAGGAAAAAACAAGTGCATACACAAATAAATTACAATAACAAAGGAAAAAGTAGAGTCTCCAGGGTCGCTAACGCGCAAAAAACGGCTTAAGGCGCACGACATGGACGACTTCAGGTCGTGCGCGGCGTCGCTGGGAGTTCGTAATGCCGTCCGGGACGACCTCGTAGTCAAGAGCGCCGTGACGTCGAAGCACCTTGTATAGCCCGAAGTATCGCCGAAGAAGTTTTTCACTGAGCCCGCGTCGGCGTATCGGCGTCCAGACCCACACACGGTCACCGGGTTGGTACTCCATGTGGCGTCGTCGTAGATTATAGTGACGGCTGTCGACCCTCTGCTGGTTCTTGATGCGCAGGCGGGCGAGCTGTCGAGCTTCTTCGGCGCGTTGCAAATAGGCGGCTACGTCGAGGTCGTCTTCGTCGGTGGCGGTTGGTAGCATTGCGTCGAGCGTCGTTGCCGGGCTCCTTCCGTAGACCAGCTTGTACGGCGTCATTTGCGTCGTTTCTTGCATGGCCGTGTTGTATGCGAAGGTCACATACGGAAGGATGGCATCCCACGTCTTGTGTTCGACGTCGACATACATGGCCAGCATGTCGGCGATGGTCTTGTTTAGCCGCTCGGTGAGGCCATTGGTCTGTGGGTGGTACGCTGTGGTCCGGCGGTGGCTTGTTTGGCTGTATCTCAGTATTGCCTGAGTTAGGTCAGCAGTAAACGCCGTACCTCTGTCGGTGATGAGGACCTCTGGGGCGCCATGACGCAGGAGGACGTTCTCAACGAAGAACTTCGCTACTTCGGCGGCACTGCCTCTAGGTAGGGCCCTTGTCTCGGCGTAGCGGGTGAGGTAGTCGGTAGCTACGACGATCCATTTGTTTCCGGTATTGGACGCCGGGAACGGCCCCAGTAAGTCCATCCCAATTTGCTGGAACGGCTGTCGAGGTGGCTCGATAGGCTGCAGAAGTCCGGCTGGCCTAGTCGGCGGTGTCTTGCGTCGCTGACAGTCCCGGCAGGTCTTGACGTAGCGAGTTACGTCGGCGACAAGACGCGGCCAGTAGTACTTTTCCTGTATTCTTGCGAGCGTGCGAGAAACACCCAGGTGTCCAGACGTCGGGTCGTCATGCAGAGCCTGGAGGACCTCTGGTCGCAATGTCGAGGGCACTACGAGAAGGGAATCGGCTCGAAGCGGCGAGAAGTTTTTCTTAAGGAGAACACCGTTGCGCAAGAAAAACGACGTCAGTCCTCGCGTGAATACCTTGGGAACGACGGTGGTCCTGCCCTCGAGGTATTCCACAAGGTCCCTGAGTTCTGGGTCCGCTCGCTGTCCTTCGGCGAAATCTTCGGCACTTATGGTTCCCAAGAAGCAGTCATCCTCCGTGTCGTCCTGCGGCGGTGGGTCGACGGGGGCGCGGGACAGGCAGTCAGCGTCGCAGTGTTTTCTTCCGGACTTGTAAACGACGGTTATGTCAAATTCTTGAAGTCGTAGGCTCCACCGTGCGAGGCGACCTGAAGAGTCCTTCAAGTTAGCTAGCCAACACAAGGCGTGGTGGTCGCTCACAACTTTGAAGGGCCGGCCGTAGAGGTAGGGGCGAAACTTCGATGTAGCCCAGATAATGGCCAGGCACTCCTTTTCTGTTGTGGAGTAGTTGATTTCTGCCTTTGATAGCGACCGGCTAGCATAACTGATGACCCTTTCGAATCCGTCAGTCTTTTGCACAAGGACGGCTCCGAGTCCTACGCTGCTTGCGTCGGTGTGGATTTCCGTATCGGCGCATTCGTCGAAATGCGCAAGTATAGGAGGCGTCTGGAGGCGTCGTTTCAGTTCTTGAAATGCTTGAACTTGCGACGTTTCCCACCTGAATTCGACGTCGGCCTTCGTGAGTTGCGTCAGTGGCTCGGCGATCCGTGAAAATTCCTTGACGAAACGTCTGTAATAGGCGCACAAGCCGAGAAAACGGCGTACGGCCTTCTTATCGGTGGGCGTCGGGAAGTCAGCGATGGCAGCTGTTTTCCGCGGGTCCGGGCGAACACCATCCTTACTGATTACGTGACCCAAGAACAAGAGCTCCTCGTACGCGAAGCGGCACTTTACAGGCTTCAAGGTGAGTGCGGAGGTCTTGATTGCTTGAAGTACAACTTCAAGGCGCCGAAGGTGTTCGTCGAAGTTTGAGGAAAACACAACGACGTCGTCCAAGTACACGAGACACGTCTGCCACTTCAAGCCGGCCAGTACTGTATCCATAATCCGTTGAAAAGTCGCAGGTGCCGAGCAAAGACCAAAGGGCATGACCTTGAACTCGAACAGGCCGTCTGGTGTTATAAAAGCAGTCTTTTCTCGGTCTCTCTCGTCGACTTCTATTTGCCAGTAACCGGTCTTGAGGTCCATCGACGAAAAGTACTTTGCGTTGTGTAATCGATCCAGGGTGTCGTCTATCCGGGGAAGGGGATACACGTCCTTCTTCGTGACTTTGTTCAGGCGACGATAATCGACGCAAAAACGTAGAGTCCCATTCTTCTTCTTCACTAGCACCACCGGGGATGCCCACGGACTCTTCGACGGCTGGATGATGTCGTCGCGTAGCATTTCGTCGACCTGTTTCTTCACGGCCTCGCGTTCTCACGTCGAAACTCTGTACGGGCTCTGACGGAGTGGTCTGGCGCTTTCCTCTGTTATGATGCGATGTTTTGCCACGGGAGTCTGCCGAATTCTTGACGACGACGAAAAGCAGTCCTTGTATTGCAAGAGCAGGGTTTTGAGCTGTTCTTGTTTGTGCTTCTGAAGGCTGGGATTGATGTCGAAAGCTGGTTGCGGTGTTTTATTCGTCGGAGTAGGCTCGGGAGAATCGGTGAGGCCGAAAGCGTTGCTGGCTTCTACAATTTCTTCGATGTAGGCGACCGTCGTGCCTTTGCTCACGTGCTTGTACTCGTTGCTGAAATTCGTGAGCATAACTGTTGCTTTCCCTGCCCGCAGCTCTGCTACTCCTCTTGCGACGCAAATCTTGCGGTTAATCAAGTGGTGCTGGTCGCCTTCAACAACGCCTTCCAGGTCTGCTGATTTCTGTGTGCCGACGGAAATGATGACGCTGGAGCGAGGGGGAATGGTGACCTGGTCTTCCAGCACATTCAAGGCGTGCTTTCTTGGCGGAGTGTGCGGCGGTAGTGCCTTTTCCGTGGACAGTGTTATTGACTTAGACCTCAGGTCGATGATTGCACCATGAAGGCCTAAGAAGTCCATACCAAGGATGACATCTCTCGAGCAACGCGGCAGGATTACGAAGTTCGCGGGATAAATCCGGTTGTTAATGGTGAGTCTCGCTGTGCAGATTCCCTCCGGGGTTACGAGGTGACCTCCAGCTGTCCGGATTTCGGGGCCTTCCCAGGCTGTCCTAACTTTCTTCAGCTTCGTGGCGAACGGTCCACTGATGACAGAATAGTCGGCTCCGGTGTCGACAAGGGCTGTGACGCTGTGGCCGTCGATAAGAACGTCGAGGTCGCTAGTTCGTCGTCTTGCGTTGCAGTTAGGTCGTGGCGTCGGGTCACGGCTACGTCGGTTTGTTCCGCTGCTTCCACGTTGCGTCGTCAGGTCTACTTCGGTCTGCGAGGTTTCGTCGTCAGGGGTTCGCGTCGTGTCCTGGAGCCTTCGTCGTGGCGGCGGCGTCGGCGGCGGAGGGTCTTCGGTATTTCGTCGTACAGCAACCGCACCTCCATCGGTTGCTGCCCTTAGTTTTCCGGATGCGGGCTAGGTGACCGGCCCCGGGTTGGGCCAGTGTATGGTCGGCGTTGGGGAGAGGCGTAGCGGCCTGGCGACGGCGATCGGGAAGGTCCTCGGGGGGTCCACTGCGCTCCTGCCAGGTAGTCGGCGATGTCACGTGGTCGTTCCCCCTGCTGTGGACGCGGCGCGTCGACGGCGAACCCACGCAGTCCCATCTGTCGATAATGGCAGCGGCGGTAGGTGTGGCCGGCTTCTCCGCAGTGGTAGCAGAGTGGACGATGGTCGGGGGCGCGCCAAACGTCGGTCTTCCTCGGCGCGTATCGCTGACCGGCTGGCGGGCGGTATGACGTCGGTGGTGGCGGCGGTGGCGCCTGGCGGCGGAACTGCTGGGGCGGCGCGGCGTCTTGACGTGGGCGAGGAGGGGGGGGGGGCGTTGCGTCGGGCTGCAGCAGCATAGCTCATTGCATGCAGCTGCGGCGGTGCCGGTTGAGGAACACCCAGTGATTGTTGGGTTTCCTCGCGTACAACGTCCGCAATCGACGTCACTTCGGGCTGTCTAAAAGGTGCGAGCTTTCGCAGCTCCTCTTGCACGATGGCTCGTATCGTTTCGCGCAAGTCGTCGGAGCCGAGGGCGTGAACTGCTGCGCTGTCTTGGAATGCGCGGCGATTGTACTGCCGAGTGCGCATCTCGAGCGTCTTCTCGATTGTTGTTGCCTCCGCGAGGAATTCTTGGATGGCCTTGGGTGGATTTCTGATTAGTCCCGCGAACAGCTCCTGCTTGATTCCTCGCATGAGGAAGCGAACTTTCTTCTCCTCGGGCATCTCAGGGTCTGCGTGGCGGAACAGTCTCGTCATTTCTTCTGTGAAGAGTGCCACGTTTTCGTTTGGCAGCTGCACGCGGGTTTCGAGCAGAGCCTCGGCCCTCTCCTTGCGGACAACGCTGGTGAATGTTGCCAGGAACCTGCTGCGAAAAACGTCCCATGTTGTCAGGGTTCGCTCTTGGTTCTCGAACCATGTTCTAGCTGCGTCCTCCAAGGCGAAGAAGACATGCTGTAGCTTGTCTTCACTGGTCCAGGAGTTTAAAAGGGCGACTCGGTCGTAGGCTTCGAGCCAGCTGTCCGGGTCTTCGAACGACGATCCGCGGAAGGTTGGCGGCTCCTTGGGCTGGCGAAAAAGGATTGGCGCAGGCTGCACGTGGTCGGTCATCGTCGCTGTGGTCGATGTTGAGATCTGCGGCTGCCTGGGTTTTTCGGGAAGGAGCCCGTGCTCTGGCTGCAGTCCCTTCTGCCTGCGGCTTGTTCGACGATCCGGGATTTCCTTGCCGTCGTCCTCGTCGCGGCTTGGGCTTGGGTCAGCGCTCCGCGGTGGCGTCCGGATCATGAAGCAGCACCTCCACCAGATGTCACGTCGTCGTGACGTCGACGAAGACAGCAGTCGGCGTTTGCAGGATGAAACTGTTTATTTGGCCGAACTTGTGGCCGGAGAATCAGAACTAGAACTACAGCAATACACGCTGTACAATGATAGCGGCGAACAGGGCTTCGTCCGTCGATCAACTGACAAGCGGTCAAGCGCGTCGGGTTTTATACAGGTGCTATGGAACTTTCCAGCAATATCGCTGGTGGCGGCTTTATCTCTCGACAACGCTGGAACATTCGCGTGCGGCGCGCAATATTAACAAAACGATCTACCAGAATCGTGAAGCTTCTCGAACACTGCTTCGGGGCCAGCGTCGAGCGTTGATAACCGTCCTTGCTGGTCAAACTCGAACACATCAAAATAAAAGCAGAAGCGGGCGTGGCAATATACACATAGGTAATGTATTAGGTGGAAAAGGACAGCTAAGAAAGAACTTTTGCTACCAATCGAATTATGATTTTAAAACTATTTGAATAAAAGAAAAAGAGACGTACGCCAAGATAAATGCTTGCTCTGTTAAGTCAAGCATCAATACTGGTGGTGCTATAGCCGTTAGAATCTTCTTTGTATATAAGTCAATCTCATTGCGTGCAAGACAAACTTATATCCACGAAATTCTTCAAATCACCGATTTGTAAGAGCCACGAGACGCAAAGCAACCGCCCCCCCCCCCGTTCTTGCATTCTTCAGCCTTCGTAACGAAGCACCACGCACGAGAAACTTCGATCATGGCACTACAGCGGCATCAGAATGTGTTCGAAAGACGCCGCACGCATTGCAGTACGCGGCACAGCACAGTGGCTAAGTGCCAAGTGTCATGGCACTCACACAACTACAAACAAAAAAAAAAAACGAGAACAAAAGGGTCACAGCACTTCGCGCGCATGTGTGTCGAGACGACGCGAGCGTCACCACGTGACTTTGACCCACCAACAGGGGGGCTCATAGCTCATCGCTTATCCTAGCTGGAAAGCTCTGGCGGAAGGATAAAATAATGTCGCTGCCTTTAGTTTAATTGTGGTCGCAGCAGTATCAGCTTGAGAACCGTAGTTCGGCCAACGTTTACTCTATCGCACGGCAGTTGTGCGATCGCAGTATCTTGTATCTTAAGATACACGATACATTATTCAATGTATCGGAAATACAGATACTGATACACGTCTTGCAAAACGTATCTCGATACAGATACAAGATAACCAAAGAGTATCTAAGATAGTATCTAAGATACATGTATCTTCGATACTGCCCAGCACTGCTATCCACTATACATGGCCTACTCATAGTTACTAAAAATGTCACTTTCACTACATTTCGGAAGGGCGTGCTTGAGAATACACCACCGTATAATAACCCCTAGTGTCAGTTCCAATTTTTCAATCGATAATGAACCAACCAACCAAAATCGAAAGTTGAGAAATGCGCAATATAGAATTCTATTATTCTGCATATGCTATAAACGGCAAGATATTGTAGGGTGGAAAGCATTTATTGTAGTCAGATAGCAGAAGTTATGTATTATTTAATTCTTACATAAAGTGGATAGCAAGAATACTTGGTATTAGACAGGAGTTTGCCAACAATGACCATACTAGTACTACGTGAGGAACACCGCAGGTTTCACAATAGATGTATACTTTTTTCCGAACCAATGTTTTCTAGCTTTCGTCGTCATTAAAGCTTAATATGATAGATTCTACGTCATACGTTACAACTGTACATACGTTTCTTTCTCACTTTAACTGGGTAAACGTTTCACACTACGCAATAAGAGACAACGCTAACGAAATGCCACACATGCGCGGAAAATGCCACATAGTCACAGCGTAAGCTGCAGGAGCGTCCTCAGAGGCTGTTGTGAACTGTCTTAGGGCGCCACCTGAAAGTAAAGTTGCAAAGTACCCGCTACAGGATAGATCATTATTTTGCGAAATAGCAAAGCAGCCACTGCATGTCTGTACGGCAATGGTGCGCTTACGTAGCTGCACGATTTGTTGATGCCGTCGCTAATGATTGTGATGAAGAAAACAAATAATTATAGCTAAGGCCCTCGTTATGGCTAGGCATGCTTTAAACCACGGACTCCCTACGAACTTCACACGTTGTGACGCCTGGGGCGATTGTACGTTTTTGTCATGCAATATTAAATAACTTGACGGGACTCATCCCCCGGCATGACACCTCTGTAGGGTGGTGTTCCCGAAGACGTTGTAAGCACTGGCGTTGGTCTGTGGTAGAATACTTGACTTCCACGAAAAAAGCCTGGGTTCCATTCCAGCCCCAACGCTGCTTTTCCTTCCTATTTTGCGCGGTAGCTTCGGCGTACATAGGTGGTGGCGGCAGCGGTAGACGACATGACCACCAAAATCGGCTATTTTGAGCTCATGAAAACTTGCGCTGTAAGATTACGTTCTACTGGATGTTTTCTCTGAATTGCTTCATACGAAAGTTTCTTTCGTGGTTTACATCTAATATAGATATTCCCCTATATTTGGCCGTTTTTAGCTGGTGTCTTGAAAGTGCTTCTAAAACAGCAGTTGGTTATTTAAAAATAGGTTACAAATTCTGATAATATAATGTACAACCAATCGAATGCGAACCACTTATGCTTCACTGAGGTATCCGGTATTGTAATGGTGCTTTTCGCTTCTGAATTGGCTGAGCACCGAGACCGAGAAGCGCCACGCTTAATTTACGCTTCACGCATGCTGGCACTTTTAAAGACATAGAAACGGACGACAGTCGTCAAACAAGTACATTGTCAAGCAAGAGTGGGCAAGAAGATCACTGAAATTGCTTCTTTGGTAGTAAAAATAGCTTTTCTTAAGAAGCATTCGCGGTAACATAACGAAGCAATTGTCTCTCGTATGATCTTACTAGCAGGCTTCATACGGAAAGACGAGAATATGCAACGGGGCAAGCTATGGAGTGCGAGATGATTGAATGCGCTATTCAAGCAGTGTAGAAAGCTTCGTTACACATAAAAGCCACCCATCACACTGAGTAACGCCAATGAAAGGTCGTTGGGAAAAAAACCAAAGGTCTGCATGTTTAACGCGAGAATCAGCGATATATACACAGTGTATTCATCATGATAATGTGCGGATGACTATACTGTGATATTTGCTGCGGTCTTCTTGCTGAGAATTTATTACACTATCACGTTTACTGGAAGTACATGTGCGATTAATTTAACTTAGCGTACATAATCATCTACCATCGTATATAAACACCACACTTTGCTGTTGTGCAGATCCGTATAGATCCTCCCACACATAAGAACAACAGGATATGGGAACAACCGCTGTTGTTTTTACTTATGCGCAATTGAGGTGAGTAGCACCTTACGTGATGTGTTCCTTTGTTGAAGTGCTATATGACTGCTGCTCTTACGCGATGTCACTATAAAACTCGCGGTTGCTACAAACAGGAAATAGTGACTTTTATGTCTGTAAATTAATAATAATTCAATTACTGGGGTTTAACGCCCCAAAACCATGAGATGATTAGATATATGCCTATAAATTAGGAACTGCTATTTTTTGCAGCATAATGCGGCTGCGAATGACAGGATTTCTTGTAGTGTGCTGCATCATTCCTGTGTTCTCTAAGGAAGTTCCTTTCAGTCCCACTTGTGGGGGCACGCTCAGTTTCAGCAATGGTAAGTGAAAATATTAGCGCTGTTATTGAAATTGCCTCAGGAGGAAACAGACAACTGATGACATTCACGTCGAACTTGTCACTGGGGAGAGATATATCCTAATAACCTGGGCGATTTCGCAAGAATACCGCATCATTCGAAGTGACTGAAAAGTCTCCAATAGCTGTCCAGTACAAGGTGTATAAGTACGCTTAAGAGACATATGTGATTGTTGAATGTGTTGTTTTCACTGTTATGTTATGTCTTGACTGTTACGCTAAATTGTATATTGTATGTACTACGGGTTAATTGTGATTAGAAATATGGACCCTATGTACTTTATGTTTATGGATCTTATGTACTCCAAGCGCTAAGGAGTAGCCGGCGCCTTACTTGTGCGCCAAAATCTCCTTACATCACATCAATAAAAAAAAGAAAAAAGTTCAAGCATCCGGCTATTCGAAGCAAATAGGTCGAACCGGAAGCCGCAAGCTCTTCTGACAGCAGGAGACAGTATTTAGCAGCCTCGTAATTAAAGATGAAATCTTATTTTGTAACTTACCAATATATGGAACTGGAGGTGCATCTCATAACTGACCAAACATGTGCAGTATTCGACCTGTACATTCCATGCCCTCTGGAGCAGTTATCCGTCATTTCGTTTATGGAAACACATGCTGGGAGCATTGCATAGTGCAGGTAAACCATGAAATTAGGAGTTCATTCCAAGAGAAGCTTTTAGACGTCCTATATAATATTAGTATTTAACCCTAAGAAAACTGTAGCACTGATACGATTTCGTTTATACGACTGTTCGTCGTGAGAGCTTAGTTCGCGAATAACAATTGCGGCCACCGCACATGGGGCCACTTGTAAAAATGCGACATCGATCGCGAGGAGTTTTCTGCAAAGTAGTCATATTTGATAAACGACTTGGGGGTAATGATTCAATGAACCATGGTCTGGTATAACTGAAGTTGACGGGAGAACGTTTACTTGAAACAAGAGGTTGATGATGCCTTACACGGCCATCATCGAGTGCTTGAACTGCAGCGTGCTCCCTTGAATAGAATTCAAACTGATATGTGGTTCCTTGACTATTCTGTGCCCAGACTCTGTCCTCTTTTCAGGGATATGAAGCTCTCTTAAGTCGTGGTTAGTGCTGTGGCTTGTAGGCTTGTAAAGTTAACTTAAAGTTAAATAAAGTTCTCCTTGCTCTGCTGCATTCATTATCGCTATCTTTGCGGAGAAATGCAGGTTCTTTTGTTTCACGAGAGCCATCGCAAGAACAAACTGAGCGGATAAACGCAGTGCATTGGACGGTGACGACGGCGGCCGAGCACGATGGGTCGACGGGCGCGACGACGAGGAATGATGGGAGAAAGCTCGGGATGGCAAGGGGTAGTTTCTACTCGCTCTGTGGTGTGCCCTTCTAAATCACACCACGCGTTCTCCAAAATGCATGCAGGAAAGACCGTTTTCATAAGGAAAAGCCGTAGATTTTCCAGTGTATTTGCTCTAAATCAACAGAATATTTGCAAATAGTTCGATATGAAGGATAATATTGTTTATCCATGGTCGAAGTAGTGGGTTTGGGTGTACTGGCGAAATAAACAAGGAAGAAGAAGAGATGGCGCGAGTCCAAGGTCGTGTTTCAATTGAATATGCCATCGACAGCGACATACAACGGGTAGATAGAGTATTACCGATTGCGTTTCAAAGCCCATGCCCTTTTCTAAAAAAGCGATGCAGCATCAGTTCGCTGAAATATTTGGGTGACAACCGAATGGACGCATCGTAAAGCCGTGTAAACGTTGGCGGGATATTGAAGACAACGATTACGGGGGTGTTTAATTACGAAAATTCTAGGAATGTATACCTCCTAAACGCTACATTCTTCCGCAGCGGCGTAGGATACGTGCAGCAGTGCTGTTATATTCAACCTGATAGTTTGTCAACGAAACTAAAAGTCTCACGGACGTGCGAAAATGAAAGGCACTTCACCCACTCAAGCGAAATGCCCAAGGTTATCTCCCACGTTGCCCAATTCTGGCAAATCGGCAAAACGCGCCATCACCGATATGCTTCGGAAATGTAATCACCATGGGAAATATTGTCGTCGAACGTTTGCGAGGGATCGCATTCTGCAACGATCACTTTTGGCGATGTCGCAAAATTGTTGCTTTCAATGCGCGCTGATTTCATGGGGTGCAAGACCTGAGGGTGGATGGCTACATTTAGTATTTCCTGCGACGTCACCATGCTCTCTGGTATTACTGACGTGCCTGCAATAAAGGAATATACCTTATGACCATTGACTGGTCATAAAGCGTAGCATTTCAGTGACGTAGATTACTGTTTCTAGCATTCTTCAATGCGGATGTGCGCAGCCTTCCGGTTCAACGCTGTGAGTATGCCGTTTTAAACTATGAGCAGCAATACACTTCATGCCAGAGTGCGTTCTTTAAAATATATGTTGCATAATGAATCATAACGCATGAAATGTTGAAACACTTTTTACACATTTCGTATTTCAAGTAGCCAGAGCCAAGCCCAGCCACTGCCTAGATGCCGGTACGCTCGAAAACGCCACGGAATTCAATATCACGGCTGTTGAGAAATGCCTTGATGTACTGGAGGGAATTTATAAAAAAGCTAAAAGAATTTACCCAGGAAGTTTTCGGTAACCATACCCAGACAGGTGAACTTTCCACGCAGGTTATATATATATGATCATGATGACAGGATACGACGTAACAACTTAATATCGCAGGTCATACCAGATTCTGACAAAACCTGGCAAATGACTGAAATAAAACTGCTAAGTAGTACTCTCAACTATCACCTATCTACTCCCCTTCCTCCTGGTGCAATCTAGCGTGGGTATCGTTTGGGTGCCTCCAGACAGGACAAATGTCGCCCCGTCATAGTTAAATTTTTAGCACTTGAAAAAAGATATCAGTCTTTAAGAATACCTAAATCACCACGCTTACCGCGAGAAGACGCTTGGTAAACGAGAAAACACGCAAAAAGAAAATTCGGGTAGCTACGCTACCTTGAATTTCGCACACCAATCACCATGACGTCATAGATTCTGACGGCACCTTCGAGGACTACGTCAATCCTAATCGGTAAAAACATTCGTTTATCATCCACTTTACTTCCATTTCATTTATGTCATAATTACTACAGTACAGTTAAAGCATACAAATAATGTGTTCTAGCCCTCCTCAGCATCACTGTCTGTTGGTTTTGATTAAGTTGAATCCCACTTTTGTATTTCGAATACGTAAAGCTGTCCATGTTGTTTTGGAAACATTGTTATAGCAGAAAATTTGTACTTGGGAGGCTGCTTTCTGCCCTCAAAAAACCTTTGATAGGAATCTTTGAAAATCCTTCAATTGGGCTTTGAAATCTGTGCGAACCCTGCTTGCAACACGTTTCAACCTGAAGAAGCACATCCTCACAGTAGCAGGAAATTCTCACTTGAAACAGGTGAAGCTCTGAAAGGCTACTTGATCTTGCCAAGAGACACGCAGGATCTTCCAAACATAACTAAGCTACAAAAATTACAGAAATGCTACATAGGATCGAAACAGGGATGCTATTCTCAATATTCGAAAGCGCAATGTACGAAGTAGTTCCTCTTCTGCAAACCTCAAAGCCTAGGAAAGCACAAGCGGCAGTAGTCCGTTACCGGAGACTTCTGTTTCGATCCTTTTTGCTAATATCAGAAGCGTTCTTAGCAAGCAAGTCTTTGTCATCTTCTATCGACAAGTGTTCCGCGAAAATTATCACGTTAACGGAAAGCTGGCTCAACGCATGAGACGCTGAGTCTGGCCTCTATATGAACACAGTAAAGTAAAAAGTTGGGCCAGTTGGTGTTGGTTCATGATAAACAGAGGGGCGCTATACTACGGCACACAAAGATAAAGGACACGGGACGACACGCTACTAGCAACTGAACTATTTTTATTCACGAAAGACATATTTATACCACCATGCAATCATATCAAACCCAACGAGTCGACAAAAAAGTAAAACCTTGCTCTCAGCATGCATACTTCAAGTGACGTTCTAGAAAGGCTATCTCTCCCTCTTGCAAACTAATAGAAGGGTGACTGATGCAATCCAGAGGAAGATTGTAGAGGCCTTCGCTATCCAGAGGGGCAGTTCTCGTTGATGAGCGGCCTACTTCTCTGAAGGGTGGTAAAAGCTTTCCAGGTCCTTGATTTTCAGGAAACCGTGCCTCGACACAAACAAAAGAGGGGGTCTATTATAGCCTCTGCACATTCGCTTGTGGACGGCTCCCTTTGCACTACCCAGTCAGCGCCAGCGCTGTGATGAGGGTGCTTTATGATGAAAATATTATGCGTCACCGCATAATACTTTTGCATTGCGGTTAAGCTGACTTATGTTTCCCCTTCTCCATGAGATAGCTGTAAAGCTTTTGTTGCATTTTTCTACGACATATGCGTGCGAGCATACTTTTCTAGGCTAGCATACTTCACGACAAAACATAGCAAGAAACAAATTGAATGTGGCTGCAGACAGCACAATTTACTGGCAAGCTGTCGAGATTATTGCCATTCTTTGCCAGGTAGAAATAACACGCTCCTAGTTCACGCTGCATGTTGCATTACTTCTGACCCCCCCCCCTTTTTTTTTCCTCCATGCAAGGGGTCCCTCATCACTTCCATCAGTCCACAAGGGGTCCCCGAAGCATCCACGTCTGAGAACCACTGTTATAGACATCAAAAATTATGAGCACTTCTGAAATGCAATAGCTAACATTGTATACTCGGGTGCTATTTAACTTACTCTTTCTGTATTTTTTTCGTTCTCCCTTTTTTGGTGATTTACCACTCCACCTCTGTAGTGCCTCTGGCCATGACATCTATAACAAGTTCAATGATATGAAATAAATAAAGGGTTTCATTTGGAATGTTTGAAGAAGCACAGGTTTTAGTTTTTTTACGCCGGATAATTTTTCCTCGAATGTTTTAGGGGACTTGTATTTATTTACGCGCTACACTTTGCGTTTTTTATTATGGCAAGAGCCCTAGGTACCCCTACAAATAATAAGCGTGACCTTTGGTGTCAGCGTCAACAATAACGATGAAAAAAAACGTTCACGTGATGACGTGATTATCACGTCGCTATGTTAGCAGAACACATGACGACGCGTTTCGTGACGTCATCTCGAAGGCGACTCGAAGGCGAAAGCCATCTTCTCTTTCTTCTTAATAGATAGTATTGATGCCACCCTCGAAAGCTTTCTCCGCATAACGCGGTTCTGTGGTGCCACCGGTATTGGTCACCTTTGAGCAAGCAACAATGTCGTGTGATGACGTCATCACGTGACATCATATTGACTCCATGATAAAGTCGAATTTCGACGATTTTTGACGGCATGGTGAAACTCTAGCGTGAAATAGTCCCATGAGGAAGGATTTTTGCGTCGTTCGTGTTGACGCCACCGCCGAATGTCACTTTCCGAGTTTGATCAGGCATCTGAGGGTTTCGCCTTAATATGTACTCCAAACCTCTCATGAGTCCCCTAGGCTCAGGATCGAACTAAGGTCAAGAATCGGTTGTAACAGTATGTGTTGAATTGCGAAGGCATTTTTCTAGCTGTCTCTTCCCGCATCGTAGTGGGGCAATTAGGGTGAAAGAGTCAATGGAGAGAGCAGTGCGCGGCACAATTAAAGAAAATTTTATCGCGCGAACATATGAGTCCGTTGCAGCAACTGTAGTCACCTATCATTGACCACGCAGTATGGTGAAACCTTACTTTTTTTACGCTACTTCTGCAACTGTCCGGAAAGCGATTATATACCGTAGATATGACACTTATCACACTTTTCGTGTCTGAACCGCCTCATTTTGTCAGCAATTCGCTGCGTTGAAAGTTTAAAAATTGCGCACTGCCTAATTCCCTCGTTTCGCCTCAACTGTTTAGACAAACGTATTAAGTTCGCTGATGCTTCCCGTACTAGCAACTCGCACACACTAAACCTTTTACGTTTAAAACTTGAAATGACATTTTCAAACATAGTTTTGTTACCTCGAAAATATAAAACTGGAATGCATTACGTACGCTCTTGCATTACTATTTCGTGACTTTTAGTCTGCAATTAATGTGTGATGTATGATGCGCAATCCTGCAATAGCCCCGGCGTGGCTGAAATATGTAAAATAGATAAATATATAATTATTCGAGCTAGTTTGTTGGCTAAACTCGTATGAAGGATGGGTGGACATCAATGACGATTATTCATTTCAAAGGACAATTTCCGTGCATTATCTTATAGTCGTTCATCACCGTTACCACATCTACTTGAAATCTGATGGCTCTAATTGGGCATATTCGTCTAATACGCGTAAAATAAACTGAAGGAATTCGACGCAATAATGCTATGCTTGAAGTATTTTTTTCTTATGCCAAGACCTCCGTGTTTCCGCTCACGACTACGCTCTATAGCACAAACGTAAGCGGCAATTTATTGAAAAGGTGGCTTACTATTTGTTGGATCTCCTTTATGAACTAGCGTGAGATGAACATCTTTTCTGCCGAAAAAATCTAAAAAGCACTATTTTTCCAATCCCTTGTTATTGTGTACAGGCAGATGTTTCTTGAACGGTTTGCATATAGCGGATGGCTTCACTGCAAGATACACAAATCCATGTGCAGAGGCGCATTGCAGAGCACGTCACAAAAAGCTCTTATTGAGAGGGTAAGTCATGTCATTTCAAAGCAAGCAGCTTTAAGCATTTCCGTGTGATTTCCTCTGCGGAAAACAAGTGTGTCTTTGTAAATCACAAGCTGTATGTAGCCCATTTGGTCCTTATATAAACACTACAACTGTTATTCGAAAATGCCGCCCCGAAACTTTCTAAAAAGTTTTTAAATACGTTTTAGATGTTTAAATGGGGAATATTTTAAAATCTAGTTCGCACATGCAATCAGTAAATTGTTAAGTGATTAGATATTTTGTGGCAAAGAATATTGTCGAATAGCGTCAAAAAGCAATGTAGATTACAACTTGAACAAAGGGGATGGACCTTCTTAGGACGAACTTTAAAAATTTTAGCGGGTGCCAATAATTAAAATAAAGTTAAGCTAATATATGTATATAGACAGTAAACTTCCGACAGATCTGCTAGATTACGTCTGACCATTCAAGAAATTGACCTGCAAAGACGCATGTATTTGTCCTCTATCTAACACAAGGCATATCAAAAACGAATCTGTTAATGCGAAAGAGGAAAAAAACTGCATATCTCTCAAACTGTGGTGATGCGTTGTACACAACGCATTTGTCACACAGCTGCTCATCTAGCAGCGTTTGTAGTTTTGCAGGCGATAAGAGTTGTGTAGCTTATCATAGGGCGGCAAATTCACTCACGAGTCGACTTGCCCAGACTCGCTCAGACTCACACTAGGCAGTGAGTATGAGTGAGTTCGGATGAGTAAGTCCGAGTGACTCCAGTTGAGAAAAATTTTGATGAGTCTGATTCCGAGTAAGTCCGATTGAGGAAACTTTTGGTATGTCTGAGTGGGAGTGAGTCCTAGGCGCGAAATACATGTATTAAGCGAGATTGAGTGAGAAGCATCTCTTTTTTTGCCGACCTATGCAGGTTATTCAACTGTCCGTTGAATAACCTACTCTGTATGTCCTTGTATCTATTTTTGAAAGGCATGCACAGGTTTTCTCGCGTTTAGCTGTTTATCAGACTCCACATCCGCAACTCAAAGTACCCTAGATTGTAATTTTGGATCTGCTCAGAGTTGTGCAGCTTATTCAGCCGTCCGTTGAATAACCTACTTTGTATACCCTTGTATGTATTTTTCAAAGGCATGTAGAGTTTTGCTCGCATTTAATGTTTCTCAGATTCCAAATCCGCAACTCGGATCCCCTAGACTTCGTCACCGGTTTCATGCACACTCAGCGGCAGAAGCGTCCTCGGCAGTGGGCTATAGTACGGTCTCGTGAACCGCAGGACGTGGACGCTTCATCGCTGGCCTCCCTGCCGTCGACTAGCGCCGCCGCCACCGCTCCTCTGAGTGTAACGTCAACGCGCCCAACGCGCAAACACTTTTCGGCGCACGTGTTCCTGTTATTGTATGAAGCAGTTGGCCGTTGTAAACAATTCTAAGACACCTAATGCAAAGACATTAGCGAAGTACTCACTCTGCCCCTGTAAGACAATACACGAAATTACATAGCTGCGTACTCTGCTGATGCAGTGTCTGATGACGATGATGAATTATGGCTGAGCCCTTTCTAATGAGCTGGCAGCTAACAACCACCCACTTGCTATGTAATTCACATGTTCTGACGCCTCGTACGATTCTACACTTCTGCCAAGCAATAATACATGTGCTAACATTGCACGACGTGAAGACTGTATAGGGTGGTTTTCGAAAAAAATTTCAAGCGCTGCCAAAACTATGCGGTAGATTACTTGACTGCAAGTGGTGCAATTGTGTTCAGGCGTAGTGTCGTTTCTTCCGGCTCGGTTTTACCAGGAAACTTTATCCTCGCAATGTTTATTCGACGTTCGTGGCAAATTCCGCGGGTGGAATAACGCAAGCAGCAGAGTACTTCTCATATTTGAAGGGCTGTTTACTTTCTTCGCACATATGGAAGTGCCTTAAAATGTACATGGCTTGTGTGCATCAGATATAAAAAGAAGAAATAGCGCCTAATTGCACCATACTTATGATATTTCAATTTTATTTAATTATGACAGTAAGCGATTACATTATAGCGTACACAATGAGCACCAAGTGTGGTAACAAGTACAAAAAGTGCGTGGACGCTAAGTGCTGTATATTTAGCCTCATGCTAGCTCCTACACATTAACATTACGTGTAACGTATACAGGCATGCGAATTGTAGCGCGAAAGATGTCTTAGCGATCTACTCACCTATAACAGAAGATACAGAAGACTCTTCGTGTTCACGGAGGAAACCGTGCTGCCGGAATACTGATTCTTGGAAATCCAGCGAGCACACTATATTTCAAACCGTTGCCTCAGCGTCTTGTTTATAGACATGGGTCGCCAAGCGTACAGCCGCCCAAATCTTTAAGTAGCATGCGAGGGCGGCGGCTATTGCGTCAGCACAGTGTGACGGAGCCAAGTCGCAAACAAGGCAAGGGTAAGCGCATGCCCAAAAAGCGTGTTCAGCTGGTCTTGTCATCAGCTGGCAGTTCCTTCTTGAGGACGTCACCCCAAGTGGCGCGCTTCATACAAACGATGTTATCGGCTTATCTCATGAGTGGTGGCGTGTGGCGTATCCTTCAATTTTATTTCCTTGATAGCTTGCTGCCACGCTAACCTTCGGAACATAAAATACGAGCAAAACCATTCGCCTAATCAGACTTCCTGTTCGTCTTAAGTGCGCTAATATGGGGTGACGTCCTTAAGAAGGAGCAGCCTAGCAGACAATGGGCCCATTCGAGCGCGGTTTGTGGGCTTGCGCGCAACCTCACCCCTTTGCTACTTGGCACCATCATATGGCGCTGACGCACAGAAAAGTCACCGCTCAAATACGCTAGTGAAATGTTTGGGCTGCTCCACGTGGGTTGCTATTGCATCACTGCACAAACACACCGTTTCCGCTGGTACCGAGGAAGGTTCTGGGCGTTAACTTTAGCCGCAACGTCCCATATCATATCGTGCCCGTCAGCCACCATATTAACACGTTCACGTAAGGTGAAACGCAGTCAGCAACTCCGCGCAGCGCAAAAATTAAATTATCACCACAATAATTTAGAGAATACATGCAAATGCCAAACACCAACACACGCGAGGGAACGTGTCGTCGCAGACGGCCTTTACGAGCGCGCCTTTTCATACACTGCAAGGGCTTCATTGAAGAATAGTGGCGCGTACTTCTTTTTTTGGAAGGTGCTAAGAAAAATATTTTTGGTAATATTTGAAGAATTTCATAAATTCCTCGTACTTTGCTCCTAAGTAAATTGTTCGGGAAATATATGTTATTTGTGAAAAAGACTGCTTTTTCCTTGGATAAAATTTGGTTTTTAATTGTTATTGCTCGTTCCCTCCACACCCAGCCATGCTTCAAGTGCAGCGCCCATAACTCAGTCTTTTGATTTCGCTGGCTATAGGTTCTGAACCGATTATCGCCCGAAGCTTCGCGGCCTATTAGAATAGACCTTGCGACTCATGTCGTCGCAAAACACGAGCGTGCTGATAAATTGGAAAATATTCAACGAGCCTACACTAAATTCAAAAGACACTTTCTGGATAGAAATTTTGCATTTAGTTGCAGGGTGTGTGATCAGCGAAGATTAAAACTTCTGCGTCACCTCTGCGTCGTGTGCTAAACAGCTTCGCCGGTCGTCCACCTTCACAGAGTGAAGTGGCTCTTTCTTCTCTTTATTCCGCGCAGAAAAAAAATTGTAGGTGTGCCCATCAACACGAAGCCATCTTTACAGCGGAACTGTGGCCTGTAAACTACCGACCGAAACACTGCAATTTGGTGGTTGTAAACGACGGACAAACGGGTGCGCGTTGCGGACGTGTGGCGCCTTTTTGTCTGCGACTGACGGTGCTGTCGGCATCCATTTGTCGCGACGGCGGTGAAGTTTTGAAGACGACAGTGAAGGGCTGGCGCGACTGCATACAATTAAGTAAGGTCATGACTGCAACGTCTAGGAAGATAGGTGTTCTTACGGACGATTCGAAAACGGACAGGTTGTTATGCCTCCTCGCTGTGAAGTTGTCTTCGTGCACAGTGTATTCGCGATGTACGTACTTAGCGGGAGTTTGACAAGATTATTAATCCTCCTCGTCTTTTAATAATCAGGCAAGGTCGTAAGGAGTCAGAGGGTGCAATAAGCCGATGTGAGAAGTCGGGTGCTTTTTGCCAAACACGACGCCAATGACGCGTATTCTGCTCTCATTGGCTGCAGTTAAATCATTAGCGTGTAGCACAACCCGTCATAGCCCTGCTCTGTACCACAATTGTCTGCAGGAGCCCGCTCGAAGTATAGGCAATATATTAGCGTTTAGCCTAAACAGGAGCTCTTATTTCGAAATCAGGAAGCTGAAGACAACTGGTACTTCATAGCACTCATAGTCAAACATATTTGGAGAATAGATGGCTCAAACGCAGCAGCTCTTTAAAGCGTCTCAATCGAGTCTTTAGCGTTAAAAGTAATGGGTCTGAACAAGCACGCAAAAAAAGCTAACTGCAGGTGTGTGAACAATTCGGCTCCATTCTCTATTCCGCTACCATCAACTATTATGGACAGGTTTTAGTTCTATGCGCCGGTGTGTGTATAGGTTCATCAAAGGCCCCACTACTTTGTTATTTATTTTGATGTTCTACTGACAGAAGCATTTCTGCAAGCCTTCCACTTTGCCTGTTCGTCGGAATATATATTTATCCTATCTATATAAACGTGGCGGTGAAGTAAGTGTACTGGTTCCGTCGGGTAAATGTAGCGAGAAAAGTACGACGTACGTAGACGCTCTTTAATATAATCACAAACGTTTCCGTTTGTGGGCATCCTTCGTGAGTGTGACACACACACACACACACCACACACACCCACACACACTATATTATAATCATATATATATATATATATATATATATTAGGTATATATAGATATATATGAGAGAGAGAGAAGGAGAGAAGAGAGAGAGATATCCAGGCATGGTGGCGAAAATGGCCGTAGCGTGCAAACAGTGATGTAGATCCTCCGTGAGAACAGCAACAACGGAAGTGTTTTATTTCGCCTGTTCCGGCCAGACCCTGCCTTCCCGACAGTTTCGGCGATGGTCTGGTCTTCATCAGGAAGGCCAACTCTGGCCGAAACTCGAAATAAACACTTCGTTCTACCAATCTCACGGAGGATCTACTTTCACTA